>NC_143012.1:48005814-48158001 GCF_055824585.1 Amblyomma mixtum
TAACGTGCACTGACATCGCACAGTACACGGGCCTCTAGAATTTCTCCTCCAAAGAAATTCTAGCTGCCGCGGCCGGGATCGAACCCGCGTCTTTCGGGACAGCAGCCGAGCACCGTAACCGCTGAGCCACCGCGGCGGCGGAGTGTCAAGTAGTGCAAAGGTTACAATGGTGCATTACATTGATGAGTACCTGTCTCGACCCGCTACTTGCGTTTGTGCCCCGGCTCTATTGTGTCCTTTCAACAATTTTCCTCTCATACAGATAAAGGAACATCTCTCCCCTCCCTTTTCGAAGAAGAATGCGAGATTGCCGTCTGCGAACGAGGGTGTTTGGTTGGAAAATTATAGAGGGCGCTCGTTATACTACAAGTTGTCAATTAGGGGCGATCAGAAACGAGGCTTGGAAACTCGCCAATCGAGGCTTCTACAGAGACGTCAAGGAAGCAGTCACCGGTGCCAGTGAGAGCAATGCAAACGCATCTGACATCACTGAAGCTGCTTTCATGATGGAGAATTAACTGCTTTTGTGGAACACAAAGCACAAATCAGAGTTGCCCTCCTATCGGTTGCTTACAGTGTTGTAATCACATAGGTACCCTCTGTGCGATTCTCTCTTTCTGACCTTTTATAGGTTAGGAAAAAATTAGCTGACCTTCAACGTGGCTTGAACATAGTTATGCGAGCGAAAGCTCTGTTAAGCGTGGTGTCCACTGTCTCAAATCAAATTTCAAGGTCAGGGTCTAGGCAGAGGTCAAGGTCAGGTACCAAGCGGTCATAGTTTGGTTTGTGATGGTTTGGTTTAGGAGGGTTTAACGTCCTAAAGCGACTCAGGCTATGAGGGACTCGAAGGGTCATAGTCATATGATCACGGGGTCGTACTACCATAGCTTGGGCCATGCCACCACAGTTAAGTTCGGTTTGACCTTGTGAGGCACTGAAGATCATTGTCTCGTCCACATAAAAGTCGGAAGTTGTACACCGAGGAGCAGAGCTCTCGCTCTAAAAATAAACGCAAAAATTTTCGTTTTTTTGGTGCAGAGTTGGACAGTGGCGTCACTGTCTAAGAAGCTCAACTATTCTGCCTGGTCACGTGGGGGCACAAAGCTGTGACGCACCTATTGCTGCATCGTCTGCTTTCGCGCACACGTGCTGTACTATAGCGCGCTCAAACAAACAACGGCATGCTCAGCAGCTTTGATTTCAGCGGCGAGGACGACGACGACGTCACTTTAATGTGATACGACGTCACTAGAACATTCGTTACTCTTCCAACGCAGTGACGTCAGTATCAATCGCGCTAGCGATGGGTCTCGATCGCGAGAATGAGCATTTAGGCATTCTTTGGAACTGAATTAAATAATCTTTTAAATATTTGTTGCGTCCAACATCTGGCTCTGAGTGCCCTTGCCTACAGAGGGAGCCGATACCAGGCTATTTATAACCTCAAAATTTGGTGTCGCCGCCCCTTTAAGCCTGTATAACTGCGGACTGTGTTCCAGAAAATATGGCACTTCGGAGACTGTAGGTACGTGCTGACGAACGTCGCATCCTTACAGTCAGCTCCTGACGTTTCCATGCAGGTGTGCGGCGATAGCGAATACATGTCGCATGTGCGACGCGACGAGGCGCACGAGACAATGCACTCGTTTCGGCTGAACCCTCGCTTGGCGGTGACTTTCGACACCGAGGACACCATATTCGCCAAGGTCGGTCGACACCAACGGCTCCTCTCGTTGCTGACGATGAGGTTCTACTCATGGCTTGAGGAGATTCATGGGCCTCAACATTCATGTCGTGCCTCATGTCACGAGGTGTATGAGACCACGTTGCAGCTAGTTAGACACGTTAGACACGGACAGCGTTGTTTAAGCTGTACGGGACACTTGGCGTTGTGTAACTGAGAAAAAGAATTGTTATCATTATTAATCTTTGAATATCATGATCATGTAGTGGCGTGAGGACATTGCGTTGACGTTTCGATTTTGTTTTCAGCTTTTGAAGTATTTTCAGTACTTTAAGTTTATAGTAATATAAGTTGTTTTAGTGCAGAAGTAACAGTTATTGCGTGTAGTATTTGCTTATTGTAATAATCAATCAGTCAGTGAGTCAATCAATCAACCAATCAAAGTGCTCTAGCGCTGGTGGTTATTACGGCATGGTCGGGGAACTCACCGCAAGAGTTGTGTATGAGGTGCGTAGAATACAAAAGAATGAATACATTTAAGTGCTTCCGTAGCTTTTGTAAACACGAAATTGAAATGTGCAAAATAAGAGAAGAGTTAAGAACAGTTTTGATATACAGTTAAAAAAGTTCAATCGATCAACTGCCCGTCCTCACTTGGTTAGGCGTGAAACGTGTTCCACCCTCACTTTTAAGGCGAAAACCTTTAATGCCTCATAGTTATCGACAGAAGCTTGCCGACTGCCCGTCCTCACTTGGTTAGGCGTAAAATGTGTTCCACCCTCACTTTTAAGGCGAAAACCTTTAATGCCTCATCGTTGTCGACAGAAGCTTGCCGACAGACGGTTGTCAGCAGAAGGTTGTCAGCAGAGGTGTCACGCTTTCCGGTTGGTCGAAATGGTTATGACGTCAGTGCGCGGATTCGCAGTAATGAGGTCAACCACGGATGCCTGACGCCCCCTTTTGGAGCAGACGACAACTAACAAAATAGTTGTCGTCCGCTCCGACAGGGGGCGTAAGGCGTCCGTGGGTGACCACATTACATACCTCATTACTGCGACCAGAGCCATGGATACAACCGAACTCATCGAAGCAGAGAGAGAGTCGTGTTAAATTAAAGAAGCAGTCAAAGTCGGCAGTCAAAGTGTGTAGTTGTAATGTGTAGTTAAAGTGTGTAGCAAATGAAGTACTAGTACAGCACAAACAGTCTCGCAGTCAGTGCCAAACAGTGCGCCAGGAAAGGCTTTCGCCTTGCAGCACTTTAGAGAGCCAAAGTGCCCCCTGGATTTTCTTCCTGTCATCATACCGCGTTTTCTTCGTTTGACTCTGACGCAGATGTGCAAGGCCCGGCAACATGTTTCTTCCGTGCTTTACGGACTGGCTCTTTTCGATGTTGAGTTCGACGACGGGTCAAATGAGTGCTCAGCCACCAACAAGTACGGGAACTTCACCCTGGTGCGGGCCGCGCGAAGGGCGCTCGAGTACGTCGACGGCGCCTCCTTCACCCAGAGATCGCAGTGCACCAGGGCTCCGTAGCGGCCAACAGGAACAATCCGCCCCAGTTCTCCTTTATTTCTCTTTCTTTAGTTTCCATAAAAGAATAATTTCTTATCGCTGATCTTTGTGACGCTGTGGGACCTTATTCGTTACAATTTAGAACCGGTATGGACTGAAAACAGTGGCCTTCTCAGGAAGACGACGTCGGTAATTGTAATAAAGTTTGCATTTTTTTTCTGAGGGTGAGTTATTGTTGCGAACGCAACACTACGCGAGTCGCCGAGCCATTTCGCGGAGCCGAGGAAAGGCCATACTGCGCATGCGCCAGGAGCAGTGACGTCACATGGCGCACAGCTGGCGCGCCACCACCGTTGCTGCGCGGGTGACTCAGAGGTGCCGCAGCCGCGCTCGCCAGTTGCGCATGCGCAGTAGCGGCGCATAGCTAGTGTGCCGGGGCCGCCCCCGCTGCCGCGCGCTCTCCATCGCCCCTCTCTCTCTCCTCGTTGGTTTCGCAATCCTCCAGGTTTAACCAGAGCTAAACCACTGCCAATTTTTGGTTGTCGGTTGGCTGTAACTTCTACGGTTTATCATCAGTCATGTCAGCGCAGAATTGAACGCCCATTCCAAATGCGAAGTTACGAGAATTGCCCTGGAATTGGATCGAGTTGCCCTCACTGCCCCTTTAGCTTGTCTGCAGGGATAACAGTCATGGTCACCTTTGCCTTTAAAGCGCAACTAAAGGGGAGTTTGAACATTTGTTGTTGACTATCGCATTACATTTATATTTCTTTGGCCTTCCCGTCTTAGTTCCGATGAATATTTTTCAACACAATGAAGACAACAATTACAGAACAGCAAGAAACAGGAAACCTAAATGGGATTGCGACCAAAGTATGACTTTATGAATAACGAAAGTATGACGTCATGGGTTCTGTCACTAAACCTATCACGCGCGTTGTTTGGCTAAAGTGGCAAGTGTAGATGGCAGATTCGATCATTATCGGCTTGAAGGGACCAAAAAGAAGCTAGAAAAATTATTTCCTTCAGCAAACGGAGAGCTAATATCGTTGAATGGTACGACAAAACAGCGCTGAGAGACTGGACGGAAAAAGAAGAGAGACACATGCTCTGTGTCTGTCTCTTATTCTTCCGTCCCGTCCGTCAGCTCTGTTTTGTCGAACCATTCAACACGAACCAACCTGCCCGACTCAGCCCTCTCCTTGGACTAATATCGTTGGGCGTGTGGCGTGTGATGTCACACACGCAAAGTTGCCCGTGAAAATCGTCCCGATGAGGCAACGAAACCAGGAAATTTAAACTTATTCTATGATGAAAGAAAAATACGTTAAGCTGCGACATTTGGCTCAAAAGAATTAGAAGACCACTGAGAACTTAACCGTGAAAGTTTGAGTGAAATGCGTGCAGTTGAAGGAAACACCGCAGTTGCCCTTTAAAACCTTATGCTATGCATGGCCACGCGTTGCACCCATGATCGCGTTGTGGGATGGTGGGTTATCATGTTGTCAAGATGAGCCTGGGGGAGGAGGAAGATAAGAGGAAGAAAATTTGCTGTGGCTTTGCTCGGCTGTGCCAGGATATATGTAGCAAAAGCTAAGGCTTAGCTTGGTCGACCCTCCGACATGTTATCAGGCATGCGACACAGCTGGCGAAGCAAGCGGAGGCGAGGCAAGCGCTTTGACATCATACCAAACGGCGGCGGCGGTGAGGCGCGCGGTGTGACGTCATGCCACATGGCGCGGCGAGCGCGCGGCGTCCGCCAGCTGCCGCGGTTGCTAGGCGACGGCTCAAGGTCAGTCTCTGTGCCTCCTCGGAGCACCGTCACGGCGAAATCGCAAGTTCGTGACCAATGTAGCTTTCGCTACAAAATGGCACAGGAATAAGACGGCCTCGACAGAACACAGGGCGCTCTGTGGGCAATCAATGGAAACGCGTTTCTACAGCAGCTGGGGATATAGTGTCTATCCGCAGATTTTTAAATCTATCGCAGTGTCCTTCAAGCGATATTGATAGGCTAACAGCTGCTGCTCGTGCACTGCACTTGGCTACTCACGTCGAAGGAGCTTCGTTAACACAGCTGCATACGGGAGCGAATGTAGAAACAAAACAAGTGCGCGTTCTGGGCGATATAATCTCGCTCTTCGACACATTCCGATAGTAACTATTTAGTGTTGTTTCACGCTTGTTTTGTCCGTCATAGATCTTGGCACTCAGATATCGATTTTTGTTTTGAATCTCTGCACCTGTGCGCGGACGGACACGTCGCGTTAGCGCACTGCTCCTACTGCGCATATGTGAGGGGTAACTATTTTGCTTGATAGCTAAAAACAAAGACACAAACAAAAGCGAAAGCGATAGGAAATAACTGTGACATTCCATCTTTGGTGTTAGTGAAGGGAAGTTGGTGGCTGCCGTGACAGAAAAAAAGTACCTGGCTTCGAGAGCAATGCCACCAAATGGCATCCTAACGTCTTTCATCGGCTGTCTTCCCGTCAAGATCGTGAATTAGCTCACCGGCCGTGCAGTTCAGGACGTGCTGCTTTGTTTAGAGGTGCAGTGATTGTGCGGTGTGGCGTGGAATCCCAGAAGTCACTTCTGGAGGGACTTCAGTTTGACGAGAATCCCTAACCGGCTTCGCAAACCAAGAAGGCCTTGCACTTTCTGCCTTCTCCGAGAACGCTGAATGAGCGCCCGAGGAAGCCGTCGTCAGGTTCTATGTCTAAGTAAGTGCCGTTTGAACTGCATTTGTATTTACCCGCGCAGTGCCTTACTGAGCTCGTTCATCGCCTGCCAGACAGTAGCTTGAGCAGAAATATCAGCGTAAAGCAAGAAAACGCGTAGAAGTTTCTTTCTGCATACCTTCTGTTCACAACATGGCATTCACCTGTTTGTCTGGTTTTATTCTACCTTTCTTTCATTGGCCTTAAGGAAGATGCTAGCTCCCGTTAACGAGACAAATAACGCTCTGGTAACGTAAGTACAGAGTCTATCACACTTGTTCAGAGCGCTCGAGCGGTGTGCTGGGGAGCAAATGAAGTTAAATCTTATCGCAGCTGCTAGGGGTAAGGCACTGGTGCCTGTGGGGTGCACATGTTTTTTGGGCTTCACCCCAGCGCAAGTATTATCAGTGAAAGTCAATACCTTCTTTAGAATTTCACTTTACTTCCATCGGATGGCACCGCTCGAGCGCTCTAGACAAGTGTGATCGACTGTGTTCTATAGGTGCGCATAAAATGATGATGCAGAAGCGTTGATGACGATAATGACGGCTTTACGTTGCTTAAAAACTTCGGAGTGAGAAAAGTATAAACAAGCGCTGATTACCGTGCAAACGTTTTTGATTGTTTGACTTTATGCTCTCGCGACGATTCAATCAACTGCACTTGCACATTTGAATTCAGCACCCCGTCTGCCTGTTGATAAGAACGTTTCGTTGAGTCGTTCACGCATCCACAGCGGTGGCTGAGTGCCTTTGGCGTTCTTGTGCTGAACCCGAGGTTTTGATTATGGCCGCGGCGACCGATTGCGATGGAGGCAAAACGCCAAGACACCCATGTGCTGTGCGATGGGAGCGGACGTTGAAGAACGCCTAGTAGGCTAAATAAATTTGAAGTCCTCTACTACGACGTCTTTCATAGGCCATGTGCCGATTCGGAGCGTTAAACCGCGCAATTTACAATTTTTCAAAAATTTTAACTGTCCGCAAATTGCTTAAAGGAGAACTGTATATGTTTTAGAAATCGATGAGCTTAAAATGGTCGAATGTGTGAAACTTACAGGTAAAGCACGCGAAGTCATTTTGGGCTAGCATTTGAAATGGCGAATCGCCGATTAAAAGCGCGATGTCCGTCATGCTTTTCCGCAGCGCACAACGCCAAGTAGGGGGGGCCTGATGACGTCATCGAAGGTATCTGTAGATTTCCAACGCATAAACGCCGGCTTTGAAAAAAAAAAAAAACAACGACACAGAAGGTACAGCCCGCCGAACGCTGTTTGGCAGCATCCAACGAGGCACGGCAGGGTGTGGGTGACGGCAGCGAAAATTTGAAGTCATACCTTCCGTGACGTCACACTAAACCTCCCCGCACTCCTCCGGTGCTTTCAGGAGAAGCGCAAGATTAAATCGTCGATTACGTCACTATTTTGAATGCTAGTGCAAAAACACTTGGCATGCTTCACCTACGGCCTATATAGATGTAAATCAACGAATATCGCGAAATTGTCAAAAAGTGATGCAGTTGCCCTTCAAGCATGCGTGTAGGCGGTACAGGCGTAAGCTTTTTGAAAGGAAACGTGCGAGCACGTGGTACATAACCTCGAACCCTACTTGTGGGGATATGCGGTGGCCACTTTCAGAAACAAAGTGAAAAGGGAGCTGCGATCCTCGATTGCCAGGCAAGGCAGCAGAAAACCCTTTCCACTATAATAGGTTGCGAAAAGTAGCCGCCGCGTATTACCACAGGTAGGGTTCGAGACCACCTGCGACGCGCTCGCGCGTTCCCTTTCATAAAGTTGACGACTGTACTGTTATCAGGACCGAGGCGGGCTGCCGTCGGTGTCAGGCGAGTGCCTTGTTTCGCGTCGCGGTAAGTTCGCCGAGGTATCAGTTCAGCCAAGCACACTGGCTGGTTTCAAAGCACGACACTTCATTGAACTGCACAACATGTCCTGCCTTGAACGGTGTTTCATTGCCAATTATAGCTGAAAAAAATTGTAATCTGCTTGATTGTTTATGGGAATTGAACGCCCCAAAGCTACTCAGGTTGCCTCAGGCTATGAGGGACGCCGTAGTGAAGGGCTCCGGAAATGTCGATCAGCTGGGGTTTCGCCTCCATCACAATGCGGCTGGAATCGAACCCGCGTCTTTCGGGTCAGCAGCCGAGCGCCATAACCACTGAGCCACCACGGTGGCGTAATAGTAATATATAAAAGTTATGTAGATTGCTGATACCGCTCTGCACCCGTTAGTTGCGAATAACATTTTCGCGTGGAGATCAGGCACGTTAGAAGCCGCTTTTTTTTTTAATATTGTGTGTTGTCCCGAGCGTAAAAGTAGCCACATTTTGTGTCGTTCAGCACGACACAAAGTGCGTCAGCACTTTCCGCAGCGGCCGTTCACTTCGCCACGGTCAGCGGGCACGCTCCGTTTGCTCGAAACGCCGTTGAGAGCGCTGCAATTTGGTAGCGCACGAGCGTAGTCACGTGGTATTTTTTCATATTTCGCGGGCTTTCTTTATATGCCGGAAAAAAGGACACCGTAGCAGATACGATGCTACAATAAACGGGATCAGTTGTTTATAAACGTGCTCTGCAACCTAACGTAACGGTATTGACACTAAAATGAACACTTGAAAATTTTCATATTCCATCTTAGTTAATTAACGAATTAAGCGCAATAAAAAATATTCTGAGGAGCGCAACATGATGGCGAACAATGTATCGTTGGTTTCAGCGGGCTGTGGTTTACCACTTTTTAAAAATCCTTGGTTCCAGTTACGTGAAACACCCTGTACAGTAGCGAATGTAGTCGGAACGCTACTGAGAGAGGCAGTCGAGCACAGCAATGGGTCATCCCGGCAGTAACGAAGGAGGAATTAAAGAAAGCCTTAGGACCAATGCAAAGAGGGAAAAGAGCTGGTGTGGAGCAGGTCACTGCAGATTCGTTGAAGGACGGAGGAGAGATTGTGCTAGAAAAACTAGCCACCCTGTATACGCAATGCGTTGTGTCCTCGAGCGTGCCAGGAGCTTGGAAGAACGCTAACATTATCTTAATTCATAAGAAAGGAGATTTAAAGGACTTGAAGAATTACAGACCGATCAGCTTAATGTCCGTAGCCTACAAGGTATTTACTTGTGCGATGTCAGTGCACGTTAAAGAACCCCAGGTGGTCGAAATTTCCGGAGCCCTCCACTACGGCGTCTCTCATAGCCTTAGTCGCTTTGGGAAGTTAAACCCCATAAACCAAACCAAACCCTAAGGTAGTCGTAAATAGTATTAGGACAACCTTCGACTTCAATCAACCAAATGATCAGGCAGGCTTTCGTAAAAAATACTCCACAATCTTCACGCTATCAATAGTCAATCAGGCCGCCGCGGTGGCTCAGTGGCTATGGTGCTCGGCTGCTGGCCCGAAAGACGCGGGTTCGATCCCGGCCGCGGCGGCTGAATTTCTTTGGAGGAGAAATTCGAGGCCCGTGTACTGTGCGATGTCAGCGCACGTTAAAGAACCCCAGGTGGTCGAAATTTCCGGAGCCCTCCACTACGGCGTCTCTCATAGCCTTAGTCGCTTTGGGACGTTAAACACCATAAACCAAACCAAACCAATCAATAGTCAATCAAGTGAAAGAGAAATGCGCAGAATATAACCAACACTTATACATAGCTTTTTTTCGTCCAAATTTAAGCAGCGCTAACTTTTAGGACGAATACTTAGAGGACAGCGAGGACAAATTTGAACGAAAGAAAATGCATAACCAACTAGCCCCGCAACGTGTTTTACTTACCTATATATAGCATTCATTGATTACGAGAAAGCATTTGACTCAATGGAAGCCTCAGCTGTCATGCAGGCATTGCGGAATCAGGGTGTGCATGAGTGTTATGTGAAAATATTGGAATATATTTAACGATTGCGCAGCTACTATAGTCCTTCCTCCATGAAGTCAGCAATAAAATTCCAATAAGGAAAGGTGTCAGGCAGGGAGACACAATCTCGCCAGTGCTATTCACCGCCTGTTTACAGGAGGAATTTCGGGGTCTGCAATGGAAACAGTTGGGGATAAGAGCTAATGAAGAATATCTAAGTAATCTGCGATTCGCCGATGACATTGCCTTGCTAAGTCACTCATAGCCTCAGTCGCTTTGGGACGTTAAACCCCATAAACCAACCAACCATAGTCAATGAGTTAGACAGGCAGAGCAGAACGGTGGGGCTAAAATTTAACATGCAGAGAACCAAATAATGTTCAACAGTTATAGCAAGGGAACAGCAGTTCGCAAATGTTAGCGAGGTGCTCGAAGTAGTAAGAGAATATGCCTACTTCGGGGAGGTAGTGACAGCTGATCCGGATCATGAGAGGGAAATAACTAGAAGGATAAGAATGGGGTGGAGCGCATATGGCAGGTTCTCTCAGATGATGAATGGCAGTTTGCCAATATCCCTCAAGAGAGAAGTCTAACAGATCTTACCGGTACTCACCTATGGGGCAGAAACGTGGAGGCTAACAAAGTGGGTTGAGCCTAAGTTAAGGCCAACGCAGCGAGCTATGGAAAGAAAAATTATAGGTGTAACGTTAAGATATGGGAAACGGGCGGAGTGGGTGAGGGATCAAACTCGGGTTAATGACATCTTAGTTGAAATCAAGAGGAAGAAATGGGCTTGAGCAGGGCATGTAATGCGAAGGCAAGATAACCGTTGGTCCTTAAGGGTAACGGAGTGGATTCCAAGAGAAAGCAAACGTAGCAGGGGACGGCAGAAAGTTAGGTGGGCGGATGAGATTAAGAAGTTTGCGGGGATACGGTAGCCGACACTGGCAAAGGACAGGGTTAATTGGAGAAACATGGGAGAGGCCTTTGCCCCGCAGTGATCACAGCCAGGCTGATGACGATGATGATATTAAAACTAGATACAAGTTGCCTGCGACACGCTGACGTAATTTCCCTTAGGTACGCTATCACGCTAACGCTATACAAAAACTCTTTATTAATTCTGGAACGTTAAGTCCTCTACAAAATGTTGCTTCGGATAGTACTTTCGAGCCGGACTTCTGACTGCCTTAACCCCGCCACTGTTCTCCTCGCGCAGGCGTTGTGCATCTGAGGGCGACAGCGATGAATTCAGTCCCCCTGGTAAGCGGCTCTCTCCCAAGGGCTCTGAATCCCGTAAGCCGGGATGGATCTCCCAGGAGGACTTGCGGGCGGCCGGGCCGTCCACTGGCATCAAGCCCAAGCAGAGTCCCATCAAGAGGGTCTCACTTGCTTCTCGGCCCTCGAAGACTACGCGTGTGTACCGTAAAGTATCGAAGGCTACAGAAGTGGCAGATGTTGCGTCTGTCTGGGACGATGTCTGCCAAATCCAGGCAATGGCCAAGCTGAGTCTGCAGTCTAAGGAAGACGAGACGGGCTACGACCAGTCGCTCGTCATCTCCACCAGCACCGTTGCGCAGCAGACTGTCGATACCGGAGGCACCACAATGGAGGTCGTTGAGGAACGCGAAGCCCCTGGTGCGGCGCAGATCATGTCGAATGTGTTCGGCCAGATGAATACTGCTGATGAAGGCTGTGGTTCAGACCCTTCGGACTTGGTTCGGATGAGCAAGTACGAGTCGTCAATGACGAGTAATATTTTCATACTGTTTTAATCCACCCAGATGGCGCTTACGTGACAGCCATCGGTCGTTCCTATTCTAACTATCTGAGGTACACATGTTGACGACAATTTCGCCGTTTTGCGGTGCAGCACGCAGCTTCTGTAGTGCGAACCAAGGCAGCTGGCGATAAGGCGATTAGATATGGTTGCAGCCTTTGGTCGTGCTATATGCACCGCAAAAGAGCAACCACTGTGACGTCGGTGCGTACTACCTATAGGGAGTATTCATGTGACGTCATGAGCGTCATTTTGTTGTCCGGCGTGTAGCTTCAGCAGCGCAGGCCGGAGCAGAAAGCAGTAGTCCCTTTTGACACGCCGGCGGCCTTTCGCAGTGTGCCACAGACAGCAAAATGGCGGCAGTTGTAACGTCGGTGGATGCTCTCCATACCGTCTTTCGTATTTCTTCCGGTGCTAAGCTAGATAGAATGCCCGTCCCATTTGGTCGATGCAAGTATGTTCAGGAATGAAAGTACGTTCGGAAATCACGTGCCCATTTTCTGAAAGCGCAAACCAAGAGTAACTTGCGAATTCAACATAGCCGCTTATATTCTGTCCGCACAGCGTTCGAAGACTGCGCTAAATAAGCAGACGGAGGTTTAAAATTTGAAGGCGTCTGGATCTGAAGTGGGCCACGATAGTCGCGCAGGTGAAAGCGTCATTTAGCTTAGTCAAGCCTACAGAAGATCTAACGGCCTGATGAAGTCTCAGCTTTCCGATGATCGTGTTAGTTCCTGCACAGAGCAACTAAGATTTCGATCCTTTATAACTGAATACTTGTATTTTTAGATATATCTGGGAAGTAAATCCAGAGAGCCTGCTATCCTGCTATCCTTCTTTGCTGCATGCCTAATTTTAATTTTTAAGTTGGCGATTTATAATATGTTCCTGGAATGGTACAGTCGTACGGTCGTACCAATGTGAATTTCGTTAATATATGCGTTCGGTTTCTGAGCGCCGTTTCCACCTAATAATTGCTCGCCTGTCGTTGGAACAGCATTTTTCCTGTATTGATCACGCGAGCAAAAAAAAAAAAACCTCTTACGTTGCCTCTGAACTAAATGAGTTTGCAAGCTTCATTTGTTAGGTAATAATAAATGTGAGCTTTGCGCGTTCAAGTAAGGGACGCCGTTGAACTATTGTGCTTTTCGTCGAACGTTGTCCGGGGCAACATGGAGCCGAAAATGATGGAGGTCGCTTTCATATGTAGGCAAGATACCAGAGGCCTTTATACTGTGCGATGTCAGTGCATGTTAGAGAACCCCAAGTTATCGAAATTATCCTCAGCCCTCCATCAGGTCGTCTTTCAAAGCTTCAGTCACTTCGGGACGTCAAAGCCCATGAAGCTATAACCCTTTCGCTGAGTTACGAGTTTTACTCGGCATCACCATAAACATTTGTTTTTTCTTGCGTCTTGCTGTAGAACGTACCCAGAATAGACATTGCAGAACGTACCCAGAATGGCCTACCGTTGAGGGAAATGATGTTCTTGCCTTAGACATTACTGTTCGTGGTACGTTAGGTATTTTGGTTTATTTGGCTTGATTTATTGGGGTTTAACGTCCCAAAGCTACTCAGGCTATGAGGGACGCCGTAGGGAAGGGCTCCGGAAATTTTGAATACCTGGGGTTCTTTAACGTGCAGTGACATCGCACGGTACACGGGTTTAAGACATGCTACTTCGGGTCGTATCTTGAATCTGGGGCTTCCGACTGGCTTTAAACCCGACCCGGCTTATTCTTTTCTGCCTGCCCCGGTGGCTCAGTGATTAGAGCGCTCGGCTACTGAGCCGGAGTAGCCGGGTGCGAACCCAACCGCGGCGGCCGCGTTTTGATGGCGGCGAAACACAAAAGGCGCGCGTGTGCTGTGCGATGTCAGCGCACGTTAAAGATCCCCAGGTGGTAGAACTTATTCCGGAGACCTCCGCTACGGCACATCTTTCTCCCTTTCTGCTTTCACTCCCTCCTCTATACCTTACCTTACGGTGCGGTTCAGGTGTCCACCGAGATATGTGAGAGAGATACCACGCCATTTCCTTTCCTCAAAAACCATTTCGAATTCCATTCTTTCCCCGCAGGCACTGCGCGTCTGAGAGCTTCGCAAGTGAGTTCCGTTCGCCGGTGAAACGGCGGTCACCTAAGCGCTGCGAGTCCCGTAATCCAAGGTGGATCTGTGAGGAGGACCGGCGAGATGCCGGACCCTCTACGGGCACCAGGCCTAAGCAGAGCCCCATCAAGAAGACATCGCCCGGCTCACGGCCTTCCAAGACAGCGCGCCTGTACCGCAAGACGACGAAGGTCACTGCGATGGCAACTGCTGCTTCCCTCCCTGTTCGTCGACGCTCGAACGACGAGGCCCGTCAGAGCCAGGCGCTGGCCAACGTGAAACTGCCGTCCAACACTGACGAGTCGGAGGGCGACCAGAGGAGGAGGAGACTCAGCGCCTCCACCAGAACCGTTACGCAGAAGACTAGCGAAGCTGAAGGCGCCGGCGACACCACGATGGAGGTCATTGAAGAAGATGAAGCCCGTCGCGGCGTCGTTTCGAATTTATTCGACTAGATTGTCATCGTTGAGTTCTCTGGTATAGACACTTCGGACTTGGTGTGGATGAGCCTGCATGATTCGTCGCGTGATGACTGATCTTCTCCTATAGTGCTTCTTGCATAACCATCTAGATAGATCCTTCGTGGCGACTCCTGACTGGTCGTTCCTATTCTGACTAGACCGTCTTTCCTATTTCTTTAGGTGCTCCGCTAGATTGAATATGGGCACCGTTTGTTCGAAGCAGGTATCTATCTATTGGAGTGCATTCGGAAACCATCTGCACGATCCTTGAGCGCGCAAACCGATCATGACTGGCAGATTTCGCATGACCCATGGTCGCTGAGCGTTTTTCTCTGATGCGTTTTAAGGCTGCGCTAAATGGGAAAGCCAGGACTTGGACGTTGAAGATGTCTGTATATAGAGGGCGTCACTATAGAAACGCAGGTCTAAGCGTCAAGTAGGACGGGCAAGCCTACCCAACACCGAATGACCTAAGTCACTCTCAATTCACTCTCGAGCCACTCTCGATTCACTATCATGTTTCTGCACGGAGTACCTACACTTTTGATTTTTATTCGCCGTTGCTTTGTATCTTCTAGTGGATCTTCTAGTAGTATCTAGTAGATTCAAAGAGGCTGTTTTTTCTCTTCTCTGCATGTTTACTTTTAACTTTTAAATTTGCGATTTTATGCTCTTGCAATCGGACAACCGCACGATCATGCGCACGTTCATTTTATAAAAATATACATAGAATTCTGTTCGTCAGTTGTCTTCAATTACTGCACGCTGTTCATTGCAACACCTTTTCCGCTGTGACCGCAACGTTTGGGAAAGCGAACAAAACCTTACTGCACTGATACTAGACTAAATTTCTATGTTCCTACAACCTTTATTTGGTGGGCGAATAAACGTTGCATCTGCACTTTTATGGAATGACGCCCTAGGACTAGTTGTGCTCCTGGGTGTGTTGGTTTATTTTTTATTTGGTGTGTGAGGGTGGTTGATATGGCCTCGCATTTGATGCAGGCGAGGAGAATCTAGAAATCCTGCATCGGTCGCCGTTCTTCAATTTATACAAGATGAAAGAAAACCTACAATTAGGGGACACTGAAGCTCCGGCTTAAGGGTATACGATGCAACAGTTTTAATGGCTATTTGCTAGTTTCATGCTTAATTAGTATCTATGTCTAATTAAACTTATTAGTAGGTACACTAGACCACGTAACACAGCACAAGACACACAAGGTCTCCCTTTAACAAAGTCGAACGAAAGTGTCTCGGTGGCTTAAGGGTAGCGTGTGTGGCTCGCAACCTAAGGTTCAGGGTTCGATTCCAAACTAATTACAGTAACTTTCATCTCACCGTAAATAATTTACTTTCAATCATTACATGTTGTAATGGCGTTTGAGTCATGCTACGACATCGTAATCGCATAAATGAAGTTTCATTTTCATTTTACGCTTATCATGCGATGTCACGACCACCACTGACAAGTATAAGAAATGGGGTTTTCTACTTCGGATTCATGCAGTCTGTACATTCTAGAACAGTGGGTCTTGGATCGCTTGTCGATACTGGTCAGTGGTCTGTGACCCCGCTATACCCCCCTGACTTTAAGCCCTGGATGTTACGAGCAACAACCAGTATAGTTATATACTGGTTTACAACATCTAATCTCCGCCGGTTTGATTTTTTCCTTAGCACACATTTCGTTCGCACAAGAAAAACCTGCACACGAGGAAAGGGCGAGCTCGGTGGAATAGAAGAAGAGAGACTAAAGCAGGACCTCAAGCTGCGATAATAACAAAGAATCAATAGTTTTTTTTTCTCTCTTAGTGCTCAGACAGATTGCCTGTTGCGTGGCTTCGTGTATCAGTGAGTATAATAGAGTCTTGCCCACCAGCTGGTCGCAGTCAGAGCCATTGAAACCAGGAAGTCCGTAGCTGCGAGGCAGGGTAAGACCGTAGTCGATTCTGGTTTCCACGTCATGACTTTCCGATCGAAAAGCTTGATCAACCACAGCAAAAACAAACAAAAGTAAAACGCTGCTATTCCTATGCACCAATATTATTTGCTCAACCAAGGGGGCATCATGCCTTCATCTTTTTAAATAGACTCACTCCATTATTTTTCGAATCACGGCGTCCATGAGGCTTATCTAGAGCGGCTAAAGCCTAGCTTCTTTTTCTCCGGCGTTGTCCGTCGCGAGAACCTTCCCAGGAGACGTCGAAGACATCTCAGCCTCCGGAGTATTTACTTCGTGGTGCGTTGAACTTGAATCCAAGTCAGGTAGTTTCGGCGTTGCCTGTTTCCACCTTTGGAGAGAGCAATACATTTGTTCGCATGCGTGAGAGAGTGTAAGCCAGGAATGGGTCAAACAGAAAAAAACTGTGCCACTTAGCCCTTGTTAAGAATGGCTAATAATAATAATATTAATAATAATAATAATAATAAATACTTCATTTACTCCAAAGAAACAATACAAGACGCGGACGCGCCAAAGCCTCAATTGGGCTTGTAGGGCGCCGTCCGGCAGCAGCAACAACCTCTGTTACCAAATCAATTCTTTGTTTTGTGTAGATTAAAACATATGCACTAGAGCTGTTCAAGCTCGGCAATAGCATCCCGTAACTGTCTGCGAGTGTTCAAGTTGAAAACATTATCAGGCATCACATTGAATATACATGGGATATAATATGACCTCATAGACATACCAAAATGAGTTCGCACTGCAGGGAGAATATATCGAGAAACTTTTCTTAATGGGATTGGTTTAACGTTTTGGAACCGAAATTCAGAGTTCCAGAAATATCTGAGTACAGTGATTTGTTTGAACACAATGTCAAAGGAAGGCAGACCTGAAGAAAGAAATACACTTTGCTGTTTATGGGGTATTGAATAGATGACACTCTTAGCCATATTCTTGAGAATACGGTTTATCCTATTTTTCCATGTTGCAGAACAGTTGAAGAAACAGCACATGCCATATCTCAGCAGAGAATATCCCAAAGACTGTGCAATTAAACGTCTTATGGCAAATGGCAGGTAGGCCCTTAGAGCATAGAGCAAGCATGCGACGCCTCTGAGCTTCTTACTGAGGTGTGCCATGTGCGTGTTCCAGGATAAATCACTGTCAAAGTAAATGCCAAGGTATTTCACGGACGGAACACATGTAATGGGGTAGCAAGAACATGCAGTGCAACTGGAGCTGCGCAAAAAAACCACAGCGTTTTTCGGGATTGGCTTGTGTGCATTTCTAAAGCACACTAGATGAGTTTTTTGGTGGTTTATATCAATCAGGTTACATTGAAACCAATCATATAGATTAGTAGCGTCCTGTTGAAGTTGACGGAGTGCGCAAGAAAAATCTGTATTAGATGAGATGAGGGTGTCATCTGCATATTGATAAATCTGTGATTAAGTTATAATGCTGGGGAGGTCATTAACATAGAGATTAAATAAGAGGGGTGATAAGATGGATCCCTGGGGAACACCACTATATAAGTCTATAATTCTGCTTTGCGTTGATTCATGGAAAGACCAAATGTTGCTTACAACCCTTGACAGTTAGTCTCGAATGGAAGTGACTAACAGCAGTTAGTCACTTGCTGTTCTAGAGACTGGTAGCCTGGTAATGCAGTTGGACTCCAAAGTCCTAACCCCTGTGGCACATTATTCCTCTATGCCTCAGATGCCGGAGGGAACAAATGACACTCATATGAGGTAGTTATTGACGTTAAGTCGTGCAGACCTTCCGCTGACTGCTGTACAACGTGTCGGCAACAGTAATGTGAGACGGCAGACGGCTAGCAGTCAAAAGATCGCAACTGCTGACCAATAGCGACACGTACGTAATTTCAATATGTTAACGATACAGCGCCCCAAATTCCCCTTTCGGCTCCCTGGTTGTGATGCAGCACTGTAAACAGCAGTTATGGCTCAAAAACTACTAAAAATTGGGCCTAAATGGTACCACATACGCTGGGCAGAAGCAAGGACTGAGTGCTGTTAAAAGGCGGGGGGGGGGGGGGGGGTTAAAAAAGAACTAAATTGACTTTGATCAAGGAAATATGAACTGCTGTTTTATGCAGCGCTAATACGTTGCGCCGCATAACCGAGGGGAATGAGGGCTTCTAATTGTGTTCTTGTGCAGTCTTGTCAAATTTCTCATTTTTTGATAATAGGCGGCGCTACTTAACCGGTACCTCCATTCATCCAGGTTACGATGCAGGCTTGGACACTATCACCGAAGCCCTAGGCTTTAGAAATTAGGAAGGTAATGCGAACGTACAGACTGTCAAAAGTAACCAGGCTCCATGGTTTGCTTCTCATTCGTATAACAGAGCCCTCATGGCTTCCCTAAAGATCAAAAAGTTTTTTGGAGGTGAGAACAGGGGTTATTCTTACCATACAGAGATTTGGAGGTTGAGGGATGGCATAATAGCTTCAATATACGACTGAGAAGAAAAGATTACTTTTCTTTTTGAGATTACTTTTGACAAAGACTGTACGTGCGATAAATGTAAGTAAAAAACACTACGAGGATGGCTTAAAAGCGGACTAGTTACACTAAAGATACAAGTTAACGGTTCAGAAATGGAGTAGCGTAGAAATCAATAAAATATGTGTTTAAAGAAAAATTTCCAGGTAGTAGCTTTGGTTCGAGAAGTATAGAGAAATGTAAGGAAAACAAAAACCAAGCGTAGCGGCGCCCGCCACCTCACCGTTTCAAATGGGGCGCTCCTAACATTCATCCAGTTGTATGACTGTGCCGTCGAGAAATCGGAATCATGCACACGTGTCGCGCAATTGTATCGTTATCGTTGTATTCGTTGTTGTAGCTATTAGCTTCAAGACCTCAACTGGTGTGATCTTCAGAACAATGGCCTCTGCCATATCTCTCCAACTAGCCCTTTTCCGGGCCAGTGCGACCACCCTATACCCGCGAGATATGCCCGCCTGAGTCTTTGGCATCCCTTGCTGCATTTCCCTCCCTTGTAATCCATTCCGTTACAGTAAGAGACGATCGACTACATTTTCTTCCCTTTATACGCCGAACCACTGCACATTTAGTCTTCTTGATTTCAACCCCAATATCCTAAATTTCTGCTTGTTTCCTGACTAACTGTGCTTCCTTCCAGACTCTAGCATGAGAAAAAATATTGATAGACGATTACGATAGTCGTTATTGCGAAATTTGAGCGCAGCTCATCACGGCTGGCAGGTGGCGTGCTACGCTGTTAGCTACCCTCCGGGATCTTCCCGTGGCAGCCCCCTTCCAGGTGGCGTTTGGCTCTGCTACTGCCTCCAACGGCGAGAGTGGAGGAATGAACAACTGGTTACGCCGACTACGCCGAATACTCTGACGAAACCCACGCCGACGACTATAGCCTCGTTTACATGAACCCGACAGTGGTGGGTCGAGTCAGGGGATCGAGTTGAGCAAGGTCATCCCAAGTTGACGACTGCGTGTTTACGTGAACTCGATTTTAGGGAGTCGAGACCGGTTCAGCTGCAGCGACACCAAGCGTCGAGCAGCGCAGCGGGAGAAGGCAATGGCAGCCTCCAAGATTGTGGCCCGCTACCATAGTCTCGGAGGCGCGAGGGCGCAAGCGTAATAACAGGTTCGCATTTATCCTCTCCCCTCCCACTAACCGGACTCTTCGACTCGGTCCGGTTTACATGCTATCTGTCATTGGGGTCGAGAGAGTCAGCCTAACCCCTGCAGCAGGGTTGACTGGACTCGCTTCCTCGACTCCCGGACTCGACTCTGCGGTGTTTGCATGAACCCAGTCACCGGTTTTCACCTCAACTCTCCTACTCAACCCCGTCGTGTAAACGCCGCTTATAATGCAGCAGCCAGGAACAGGCGCCTAAGATCTGCACTCTAAAAATTTCCAGCTGGACAGGCGAGATTAATTTCATTAGCACTGCTTCCATGAACAGGAACGACGTTAAAGCAGGTGAAATTGCGTACCTGTGTTCCAGTGGAGCAGGCGTCTTCTTTGGCTGATTATTGTGCCGTGCCAAGGGCAGTAAGCTGACCTTCTTGCGACTGATGTGTTGAAGCGACGGCAAGGCCTCAAAAGGGAAGGGAAGTCGCTGAGGGCGTGATCCGTGATTGCCGTCGTGTAGACGCCGGCTACGAACGACATCGGCCACGCCTGGAGGAGGGACTTGCTCGGAAGGTGATCCGAGAAGGGTCTCGAACGGTGTCTCTTGAGCCGGCGCGTTGGGAATGGTCGGCAGGCGCTGCAGGTCGTATTGAAAATGAGTTCAGGAAACCCACGTGAGTCACTGCGGATCCCAATGCCATTCTAAATCTTCATATGCGGCGAATTGCGTTCATACAATCTTGCTTTGTACATGATAAAGGCTGAGACGGGTACGATGCACTACCAAGAAGCCACCGTTGTTGTTTTGTTGCAGTTTTTCCTGTCGACCAAAAAAAAAAAAATTTAGGGTGCACATTTTCTCTCTAAAGTGCTGCGAGGCGAAAGCCCTTCCGGCGCACTGTTTGGCACTGACTGCGAGACTGTATGTGCTTACTAGTGCTTTATTGGACTACACACTTCGACTTGCACACTACAACACACACTTTCACTGCCGACTTTGACTGCTTATTTAGCACGACTTTCTCTCTCTGCTTCGGTGAGTTCGGTTGTATCCATGGCTCTGTTCGCAGTAATGAGGTATGTAATGTGGTCACCCACGGACGCCTTACGCTCCCTGTCGGAGCGGACGACAACTATTTTATTAGTTGTCGTGAGCTCCAAAAGGGGGCGTCAGGCATCCATGGGCTACCTTATTACTTTGAATCCACTTTCTGACGTCATAACCATTTCGACCAACCGAAAAGCGTGACACCTCTGCTGACAACCTTCTTTCGACAACGATGAGGGATTAAAGGCTTTAGCCTTAAAATTGTTTTTCCTGAGGACACGATGTCAGCTAAGTGTAAGAAAAATTAGGTGACTTAGGTTTGGCCAGAGGTGGTTTTTCTAGAAATTTCGCTCAGGAGGAATCCCAGCGACACGCCCGATGAAAGTTCCTGCCCAAGGGAGAACCAGTGTGTATACCGAGGTTGAGGGGCACGGAATCCAGCACTCGCTGAATAAGAATATTTCTAAGCCACCGCGGTGGTAAAAAGGAAACTAAGTGGTTATCCTAGGAAATAAAGCAGTACGCAAATTATTTAGCTAACAAATGGATCTTACAAATGTTCCGTTCATGCGATAGTGGGCAATGCTCTATGACAGGCAGCACATTACTACGTACTCAACAATTCCGGGTTGAGCGGGAAACCGTTGTGAATAATGTAAGATTTCATTATAACGATCAATATATCCGCAGATGTCCCATCGGCAGGCTTGCATTGTTTTTTCTGTGAACTTTTTGATTATTATCGCCAAAAGCGTTCTTCATTGGTTTAGTACGGCAGTCTTAACTGTTCTATGCGATCGATGAAAATGCTTTGAAAGAAAGGTTTTGCTACACATCGGAAGATGGACCATTATTACCTTCAATACTTCTATAACAGTGTCTTACAATTTTTCAATTTTCAAATTTTTTGTCCAAGAATCTAGACGCTAAAAGCAAACCACGGACTAACAGATTTTGTATTTTTGTTGTATTATGTGCATTTACTGAGTGTTTTATTCAGCGTTGTTTGTTATGTAAGAAAGAGAGTTGGGGTTTGATGCCCCAGCAGCTAGCGCCGACGAAGGAGAGAAAGAAGAAGATAGGCGAAGCCGACGAAGTTCGGGTTTGCGCTTGCGAACGCTGGCCTGCTGAGCAGCACCCCTGGGACAAGGACTGTGGCCGTCCACACTAACTGTGCGAGTTTCCACATTGCAGTTATTTTATTTGTGTACATTACTAGCTTTATTTCGTACTTCGTTATTGCACGTATTTTATTTCAAGTGCCTGTGGCGTATTTTCATGCTTGTATCCCCCCCCTCTCCTAAGTAATACCCTCGCACGAGGGCCCTTGGGGTATTGTAAATAAATAAATAGATCGGATCTAGGTTCCATGATCAGAAGGAACATGACCCAGCGTCCAAAATCGGTAAAAGACAGCGTTCTCGGTTTCAAGGTACGGAACCTACGAGGGCGTTTCTTAACTAGTACGGTCAATAACGTTTCACAAGCCGTAAGAAAGACGTAACATAACGTACAGCCTTTGTCAAAAGTTTAGAGCCCAGGGGGTTTGTTTCTGAACACTATTGTGGCGCTCCTGTAGGACTCATGGAAGTCCTACGCATCGGAGGGATCAGGACCAAAAAATCTTCTTACCTTCAGGATATTTGGGACGCTGAAGACGCATTACGAGCAAAGCAGGGGGCCCAGAAGGAAACCCCCTGGGCTCTAAACTTTTGACAAAGGCTGTACCTCCAGGTTCACGTGGACGTCGGAGCCGTAACCGGCGAGCGGTGCGACTTCCAGGCGCAGGACGGGCTCGGCCGCATCAGTGGTGGCTAGTGGCGGAAGAAGGGCAGCCAGCATCCACCAGTCAGAGTACACCACGGCCAGCGAGGAGACCACGGAGAGGCAGAGAAGCACCAGCACCAGCAGGCACATGAGCTCCTTGGAGGAACGCTGGCTCCTGGGACCCTTGTGGTCGTCTTCCCAGGGCAGGTTTTCAGACTCCGCACCCTGGGAGGAGTAACGAACCCTTCAGAAGCGAGAAATCATCTGAGCTCCTCACCCTAGAGACGATATTAAATTAATGCCATGATAGCCACTTCAGAAAACATTGGCCCTTCGATGCATGTGTGTGCCTCTCGCAATTTACTCAGTTCAGTCCGAGGAATCTTACTTCGTCCTGGATAAGAAAGCCAAGAACCTAGGAACACCCTAGAAGATCCTATCTGTTGTCAGTTCCGTTGCGTTAGGCGTCGACTGGAGAATGGATGCAGTAGGATGCGTCCTATCACTACGCATTCCTTGAAGCTAGGTTTGCACTTATGAAAACGACAATGACGTGCCAAATGTCCGGAGCCCCCATTCCTAACATGCATGCTGTGCTGGCCTAAGCATTAATTTAAGCAACGACCCGTTCGGCCAATGTACGACTTCCCGCACGAAAGCGGTCTCCTGTACACGATGTCAGTGCATAGTACAAGCGGGTTCTGGTGCCTAATCGAACAATGATTCTGATGAGTGCTGTCAGGGTTGGTGGCCTTGCACATACGGGACGATTTCTCAGGCGCAGACGTGCAAACCTTCACTCCCACTTTTTAAGGCGAAAGGAAAGCCTTTAATGCCTCTTCATTGTCGACAGAAGCTTGTCGACAGAAGGTTGTCAGCAGAAGGTTGTCAGCAGAGGTGTCATGCTTTAAGTTGGTCGAAATGGTTATGACGTCAGAGTGCGCAGATTCGCAGTAATGAGGTCACCCACGGATGCCTGACGCCCCCTTTTGTAGTAGACGACAACTAAATAAACAGTTGTCGTCCGCTCCGACAGGGGGCGTAAGGCGTCAGTGGGTGACCACATTACGTACTTCATTACTGCGAACAGAGCCATGGATAGAACCGAACTCATCGAAGCAGAGAGAGAGAGAGAGAGAGAGAGGCTCGTGTTAAAGAAGCAGTCAAAGCCGGCAGTCAAAGTGTGTAGTTGTAATGTGTAGTCAAATAAAGCTCTAGTACAGCACAAACAGTCTCGCAGTCAATGCCAAACAGTGCGCCAGGAACGGCTTTCGCCTTGCAGCACTTTAGAGAGCAAAAGTGCCCCCGAATTTTTTGGCCAATCTTTCTGATAGCGTGCGACACCTGGTGGCTATATGGCATCACCACTGTTTTGTTACCAGCCTCGCGTTCAGCTGTACTTTTTGCGACATTGACCCGTCTGTGCCGGTCCTCTGCAACCACGATTACTAAGTGCCTCAGATAACCAGCTGCCAGAAGGCGATCGACGTGGTTGTTAAAAAGCGTTTAAAGGTGTACAAATTAAGTATAGACATTTTTGTCCTTTTTGTTTTTGCTGTTATCAGGTCTTGGATGACGGTGTCGCCGATGGTATATCTGATGAACCGTTCTCAGAGTATCGCGAACCTACTCTCCCCGCCACCGGATTTGGAAGCTTCATGGCTAGCCCTGACTGACGTTCTCTGCACTGCAATCGCATCCGTGTGCCCTGCGTGTCCACCTTCACAACGACCTTATTATAAGTGACAAATTAAACTTCTGCATAATTGGCACAGTAACTTAGGAGATAACGCGAACACACGGAATAACCGGGAAACAATAATAATTGTAAATCGCTGAAGCAACATCTTGGGCATGTATGCGGGTCCTAGAGCAAAGCCCAGAGTCTTTGGATGCCCGCCGCTCTATGGGATTTCCTTGCAAAGCAAGGTGTTTGCTGTTAAGGAAAGACTGGGCCGTGTTTATTTTGAAACGAAATCAAGCGCACAACAACACGCACACAAGAGAGGAAAGACACAGGACAGGCGCTATGGCCTGTCCACTGGGCCGTGGCAGCCATATTTCTTCCAAGCCCGGCGTCGCGGTGGAAAGGAACGCGGTACTCTGACCAAAACAACGTATTCCAGTGCGCTCTTCTGTATCGACGATGCTCCATGCACTACGTAGTGCGCTCATACGGGAGGTTGCTCTATGCACTACGATATAGCGCCATCTAGGAAGAGCACAGTAAAGCAGGTATTCAAGTTTTTTAAAAGCTAAATTCTCTCCAAGACATCTTGTAACGAAAACTAAAGGGTAACGCGCGTCTTGAAAGCGTGGTAACTTATTTGCGTGTTGGTAATTACTGGTCGCGGGTAGGAAATAAGTAAGGAGATCGAAAACATTTCTAGACAGTGGTTTCAACAATGATTTGGATCAAAAGCACCCCAGAATGCAACCTAAAAATGAACAAACCTTCCGTGGTAACTCAACTTGCGCGCTGCTAATGCTACGTTCAAAGAAAAGGCACGAAAGCGCATCAGTAAAAAGCGAACACACGCGCAGAACCGAAGAAAGTGCGCCGGCGAATGGCGACAAGTTGTCGTGCACATAGCAAAATCCGCCAATGGCGTACGTCTTAGTGCACAGAGCATTACTTCTTCTGGATACTAAGCCAAGAGAAGTGATCAGATGTAGGCCTATATCAAAGGAGGTTCTTGTGGAAGCTCTTACCGGAAGAAGCGCGGAAGGCGGGGCCAACATTCTTGTGACCGCCGGCTTTCAACGAGTCGACCTCTTTGGCAAAAGCGTACCAGCTAAGTTTCCTGCTGTTAAGACGTACGTATTGCGAGCAGGCGGCCCAACAGACCCCGAGGCTTGCAACCTTTCTTCTTCTTCTTCCTTTGTAACACATCGTAGCGGCTTACCGAAAGCACCCAGGCATGTGCAATACAGATAATTCGGCTACTACGCGCTTGGTACCACATCGTAGAGGCTTACCGAAATCACCCAGGCACGTGCAATATAGATAATTCGACGACTAAGCGCTTAGTACCACATCGTAGAGGCTTACCGAAATCCCCCAGGAATGTGCAATATAGATAATCTGACGATTAAGCGCTTGGTACCACATCGAACAGGCTTACCGAAAGCACCCAGGCATGTGCAATATAGATAATCCGACGACTAAGCGCATGGTACCACATCGTAGAAGCTTGCCGAAAGCACCCAGGCACGTGCAACATAGATAATCCGACGACTAAGTGCTTGGTACCACATCGTAGAGGCTTACCGAAAGCACCCAGGCATGTGCAATACAGAATCCGACGACTAAGCGCTTGACATCACATTCAAGAGGCTTACCGAAAGCACCCAGGCACATGAAATGTAGATAATCCGACGACTAAGCGCTTGGAGAATATAATGTCCAGGCCGTAGCTGCAGGTCTGGAGATAACGATCACTGACAGGGCCAATGCTGCAACTCAATCCAATGCGCTCCTGAAATGAGAAGACCCCATTCCCTTTCCATTAAGGCTCAATAAAATATTTCCGTCATCATCAGCATCACCATTTCTTCTTCCCCTACTGCCTGTTTTGTTAACCGGACATTCATTGAAGCATTGAAGCGCGACGTTACGTTCTGCGCATGCGGTGGTTTATAAATAAAAGGATGCAGAGACAAAGCATAAGAGTTTGCGGACATTGATTTGGGGCGAACGCACATCAAAGCTGACTGAAGGAAGGCTCCAATGTTTGTGAAGAAGTTTGTAATCTAAACGTGGCGAAGAAAGTAATGCAGAAGGTGTTACAACGTTGTCATAGCATCACTGCTGAATGCATACTGGAAACTTTGGAACATTCAGTCCTTTGTCTGGGCGAAGAAGGGACGGTAATAGAATGCTATTCCTCCATAAATGCAAAAGCGACTACCAAAACAAGCATCAGCAGAGACCGTAAGAAGGAGAAAGAAATCCAAGCCCTCTGGCCGAGTTTCTGGCTTTCGTCCAGCAGTTGCTCGCATGCGTTAGCAACGGCTGGTTTAACCACTGCTCATCTGTCGACGCGAAAGCCGCTCGGCTGCTCGCGAACGGAGTCGCGTCTACTATTGACCTGTTCTTTTACTGCAGCCTTCTCGGCTCCCTGTTGTGTAACAGGACGCGTGCGAGTCAAGCGTTTTAACGCAACCGCGTTAAGACTCCCGTTGTGCAGAAGATCCGGCGTCGACGTCGTCGGCGTCTTTGGCGTTGTGAGCAAAAAAATTTCGGAGAAGCAACCGTGACCTTGTGGAGTTATCACAACCTGCCCACCGGAGTGCGGGAAAACTGCCCACCGTGACAGGTGGCAGTTAAATTAAAGATTGGCTCCTCGGGAAGACAAAAGTTGGTCGCACAAGCCCCACCGGGGGCAGCACCTGCCATCTCAGGGCAGCGGCGCATCGCTTAACCGCTGAACCCCTGCGCCAGGACAGGTATGAGAGCTCCCAGCGACCTAAAAGTGTAAAGTCGAGAATTAGCAATTCCGCAATTGACTCATTAACGCTATCACGTCCATACCTAACAATTCTGGGCAAAAGCATTTTGTTGCGAAAGCAACACTACGCTAGTCGCCGAGCCATTTCGTGGAGTCGAGAAAAGGCCATACTGCGCATGCGCGAGGAGCAGTGACGTCACACGGCGCACAGCTTCCGCGCCGCCGCCGTCACTGCGCGGGTGACTCAGAGGTGCCGCCGCCGCCGCGCTCGCCATTTGCGCATGCGCAGTAGCGGCGCATAGCTAGCGTGCCGGGGCCGCCGCCGCTGCTGCGCGCTCTCCATCGCCTCTCTCACTCTCTCCTCGTTGCTTTCGAAATCCTCCAGGTTTAACCAGAACTAAGCCACTGTCAATTTTTTTTTTGAGCGGAAAACCGTTTGTGAACGCAATCTTTTTTTCATGTAATGTAAGATTTCATTGTAACAACCAATATATCCGCAGATCAACCGATGGCAGTATTGCATTTTTTTTGCCCGAACGCTTTTGTTATCACCAAAAGCGTTCCCAGTTGTTTTACTGGTTTGGTTTATGGGGTTTAACGTCCCAAAGCGACTAAGGCTATGAGAGACACCGTAGTGGAGGGCTCCGGAAATTTCGACCACCTGGAGTTCTTTAACGTGCACTGACATCGCACAGTACACGGGCCTCTAGAATTTTTCCTCCAAAGAAATTCTAGCCGCCTCGGCCGGGATCGAACCAGCGTCTTTCGGGTCAGCAGCCGAGCCCCATAACCGCTGAGCCAGCAGTTGTTTTACTATGTCGGAAGAATGGACCATTACCTTCAATATTCCCGTAACACTACCTTACAATATTCCAATTTTATAAATTTTTGTCCAAGAATATTGGACATGATACCCTTAAAGCAGAGCTTAAGTGCCCTTTAAATTTTTTGTTCTCATTGCTGTCATTTTATGACTTACTGCATTAATGATCGACGGATTTACTCAAGCACGGACTTTTTCAGTTTGGGCCCTCTGAGGAAGGCATTGATTTCGCTGTTCAACGCAGCTGTATTGCTTCGATCGCGGGTTTATTCAAGTGGAATAGTTTTCTTCAAAAGACATATATAGCATAAATACATATAAGACAGCCTTACCCAAAGGCTGCACTGGATTTCAAGCGTCTTCGCTGTACATGAGCACTCAAGGTGATCCTATCAGCGCATTGACCGCGATTCATGAGGCCCACACAATGCGATACGTTTACTTCTTAAGGCTACCGGTAGGCAGCGCCACGCGGTCAATTCTTGCGCAAGTGACGACAGCTGAGTCGTCCCGTGCCTTCCTTTTCCCTGAGAAGCGTAGGTTTTATCTGTTTCGCAATCCAAAACGCATTGGCCCGCACCTTCTATTACAGTTCGTGAACGTATTGCATTGCTTTCCCGGGTAGTTTTGTTGCAGAGTGGGAACCCTAAGCAGCTGTGCAACTATCAGCTATTACATTCCCTGCTGGAAAACATATCAGTTTGACACATTGAGTGCACTGTGATTTTCTTCTTCTGCGCCGAAATAAGAAACAATTATTTTGAGCGAGTTTTTGATAACTGACGATGCGAAAACTGATAAAAGAAGTTATGCGGCCATATGACACAAGGTGGACCAAAAACGTTTAAAAAAGAGAGCGCTGAAGAGCAGTCTTTTTGACGCGCAGTAAGTGAAACAGCCTTTTGTTTTGGTGAGCGGCTGTAATGGTCACGCAGCTTACAAGATAGTGACGCAAATCACATTATGAGGTTTTTCTGAGGGGTTCCTGCTTAACGACAGAGAATAAGCCGATGGGCACTGAACCTTCCTTAGACATCCAGAAGATGTCCTGAACGTTCGCAGGACGTCCAACGGGGTTTCAACGCCAAAAGGCAAGCTGTTTGTGGCGGAGCCATAGAAGAAGCGCATAGCCAGATAGGTTCGGTTGCTGGATACCGTCGCCTGGTGCCACAAATTAGTTGCTTGTTTCGGCGTAATGTTGCCAAGAACCCTTCCCACAATGCCCCTTTATACATGGGACGGCATGAGGCAGTCCTGTTTTCGCTGGACGCTGAATTATTCACTTATTATTTTAGATGCCCTGAGGGCCATTTCCATCATTACATTCTGTGTTTTCAGAAGATAAACACCACGAATCAGGTGAAAAAAACAAAAAAGGCAGGTACATAAGTGGAAAAAAAGATAAAGCTATAGGTACAGGCTTAAAAAGAAACAAAAGTCCATACATTACAACTTAACAACGAAAAAGATTACACAGTCGAAAGTAGTGTATCATATAAATGCAGAAGTAGCTAGGAAATTAAATATATATTGGGCAAAAGAAACATTACAAAACATTAGAAGGATTTAAATAATGTGAGAGCACAGCTTGATCTAGAATGATGATTTTTGGATCATGCTAATATTAGAAGAGAGGAAGTTTCACTTTTTTATAGACAGGAACCACTCTGATTTCAGGTACATTTCCGTCGAGCAAAAATAGGTTTAACCTTATTGACATGATCAACGATGGCAGAGATGTGATGCGCTGGGGAGGTCTGTGAATATGCAAACAGACCAGCGCTGTTGTAGTGTTTGCAAAAAAAGATAAAAGGCAGAATTTTCGGCACGTTACTATAGTAGCGGGAGTGTGAGGGATGTTGTCAGAGCAGATACACTCTGACGTCTCGAGTATGATGACGGGATAAATTGTGGAGCTTTTTTTTATCGCTTCCATCATGTCGAAGTTGTGCATTGTATGATATGCGATCTAGACTGAAAGGAGTAAAAGGGAGTAAGCTGTCACCTTTTATTGAATGTAATGTAAAGTGTGAATGTAATCTTGTGCCCTGGTTGGCGAGATGCGATTGTCGCTCCAGAAGTCTAAGCTTTTTAATGCTTTCGAAGTGATGTATTCGTACTATTGGTCAAAGATAATTAAAGCTGAGGGATATATTCAATTAAAGCGTTATTTAATATCAGGCGTAAGGTGTTCCGTTCGCGACAGAAGTACAGGTGCGGACAAAAGTAAACGGAGCACGCAACTGTCTTCGAATATTTTACACGCGTCACCTAATTGTAATTTCCAGCAGTGGTGCGCGCATGCTGGTAGAGGAGGTTGATGGGTTTTCTTGTATACAAACAACGCTTCTTCATTACCAATGGAGAAAGCGTGATTGCACTTGGAACGCAATAGCGTGCTCCGTTTACTTATGGCCGCGCCTGTACATTCCTGTCTCACCTGTCGCGCAAAAATTCATAACACTCAGACAGGAACGTTCGCACATTCATCACGACTAGACCAAGTACTCGTGGTGAAGACGCTTAGCTGAAGCCCCACAGTTCAAAACATGGAACCCAACAGAGCACGCACACGACAGCCTCAAACGCTCAAGCGCTCGAGCCAGTACACACAAAAAGCAGGCTCGCGAATCCCTCTCCCCCTGCGTGCACATGGGCGCAAACAAACAATCCCTCACAAAGCCCCGAAAACACACGGAGATGAGCGAGCGAGCGAACCACCACCGTGACGACCTGCTCACGCTCTTCAACAAACCACACGGGGTTTGCACCGCACGCAAGACAGTCAGCTTTCTCGTACCGCGGGGCTTGAGCGAAGTCCAAAGAAATTGAAAGAACACCAACTCCACGGAAAGAACGTACGCGCATCCTCACGCGCTCACACACAAAAGCACGGCCCGGGTTGCGTCGGCCGGTGCGAGGGGAGCGCCGGCTTTAAATAGCCCCCGAGGCCTTGGCGGTTCATCCGGAAGGGCGTCAGCGAAAGCGGCGCTGGCGGGCTCCAGGAGAAGGGCTTTCGAGCGAGGCCCGGGGCTGGCTCCGACGTGGGCTGAGTGCCACGACGCAGTGAACGGAGCTGCCGACGTCGAACGACCGAGCTCCGGGGAGGTAGTAGGGGGAGCACCGTCTCGCATCCTGGACTAGTCTTCACCGTCCTTCTTCGCAGAAACCGGTCCTACTAGTAACGAAGATTCGACATAGTGTTCAAAGAGCGCTTGCTGCGACGGGCTCCGGCGAAGGGATGCCGTTTTCTGCTGCCGCTGCTGTGTTCCTCTGACCCAGTGGTCTACTGGGGAATAAGAGGAGCCGCCTTCGCGTTCCGCTCTCGTTTCGACGGGGATTCTACTTTTGGCGTCGCCGTCGCTCCGGAGGGAGGGTGTGGTTGCCCCGAGCAGGAGTGAATCAGTGAATCGTGCGTGTTTTCGAAGGGTGCTCCCTGTGTTTCCTTGCGGAACCTTCAATCATAGGCGAGGAGGAATCTCGATTGTGTACCTGACGTGGACCTTGCGAGGTTCTCAACCTGCTCTAGTTCTTGCCTCAGGTTCAGGGCAGTTCAGAATGAGCCCAGTGACCAAATCGTGACTCTCACACCTGGAAGCCCTGATCTTACTGGTGGCTGTGGTTTGACGTGCAGAAGCGGGGCCTTCATCACCGCACTGCTGAGCACCGAAGCTTGCAACATCCCAAGCTGTTCAGCAACCACTTGCTGACGAATATAGCATGCAGGGTTGACGTGTAGTTTGCCGTCTAAAGAACTGCTTACACCGTACTGCTGCTCAGTGAGTTGGAGTCTGTAGCCGAGATTGAAGGGCCGGGGTTAGTCCGTCCGTCCAGCGTGCAACCATGTCCAGTCCCAGCAAGTCTCTCTCGGTCAACTTCTTTGCCTGCTGCATCTTAGTGCTGTGCGCCTTGCTCGTCATTCTCCTGCCGATTCTCGGCCAACTATGGCAGGTAAATGTGTGTGGAACGAGTAAGCCTGAAGAAACAATGTCCGATTGACGTACACATGCTTCTAAATGCCTGCATGATGCGTACATTTCCATCTCCTTTGTGTTTGTGCAGTACCCGGAGCCAACTTTCAATGGACAGCCAACTTTAGGAAGTGATATCGGTATCATTAAAATAGATGGAAGCCGACCTTGTGGTGCAAAGCTTCAAGCCAACTCCTAATAGGCGTGACTGGTAGGGGAAACACGGGTAATTGGTGTCATTGTGGGCTCGACAGCCAATTAGGACCACTTATCGCTGCTTGAAAAGAGATGGGAGGCGACCTTGTAGTGCAGGGCTTCATGTTGGTGCTTAACAGGCGAGATTGATATAAACCCCTCGTGTAATTGGTTTAATTGCAGGCGCGTTGTGATAATGAAAAATGAGGAAGAGAAGGTGGAAAGTACTAAATTGTGGCGTTAATAAAAGAGATAAAAAGCAGATATTACGCGAATTGACCGAGTATATTTAGCCTCCACATCGTTCTGCATTTCACTAAGTCATCATCCCTCTCATCGGTACACTGAAGTGAGTCGGCAAATCAGGACCCAGATTATTAAGCTGCTTGCGCGACTTAGCACGTGGGAATAGCGGGTGATTGGTCAGCCTTCAAGCGCAAGGCGGCAGATTATCCGCAGTTCGAAATTAAGTGTGAACTCTAAACTTTCCGTTAACTAACCTTTGCTGAGTAGGCACATCTTGTAATGCTTGTCCTCGGGTTTAGATTAGTGCACAATTGATCTTACAATGCCCGCACGCAGAATACAGATTGGTCAGCGTTGTATCTCCGAGAAAAGCTGGCATATAAGACAAACTACAGCGTGTGCATCAGTCCTGATCGGTTGCGGTACTTGGACAAATTCTAAACCAGGAGCATTCCTTTATAAAAATGGCCTATAAAAAGTCTACAGGCTTCTTATACACTCTATTGCCTTCCCATAGATGTTTCTTTTGTTTATTCATAGTCTATAGATTGTCTATAGACAGAAGTCTACTAAAAGTGCATGGCCATAAATCTATACATTGTCTATAGACTATCTATATCATTTGTATTGCCTATAGACTATCTATATCATTTGTATTGCCTATAGACTGTTCTCTAAAATTTTTCTACAGAGAGTCTATAGACTTTATAGACAGAAGTCTATGGACAGCCTAGAGACCATCTAAAAAATTTTGTAAGGCTTAACATGTTTATAATGTCTGTGCTTTCAAGATGCAGTGTGCTCTTGTGGAATGGGCAGTTTCTGTTGTAGGAAGCGACAGAAATTCAGCAGTGAATTCCTTTTCGAGCCTTCTTCGGCGCCACTGCTCGTCATTAATTTACTTTACAATGCATTGTTGGATATTTGAACCAAACTTCGTAATCACAAGTGCGTTTCTTGGTAATAAAGCTTGAGAAGACTTCAATAATTTTAAGTAGGGGCAGAATAAATGAAAATATAAATTAGTGGACAACTAAATCCACACAGAACTTGAACTTGAAAGTTCATTCAGGGAGTTCTCCCGTGGGACAAACTTACTGCTCTAGTATGCATTATAAGACTATTCCTCCTATTTCTTTAAGTTGAAGGCAAGAAAAAGGGTTTTTCTTTTTCATTCTATTTCTTTCCTGCTCTGTTGGCTCCAAATCCCCACATCTAAATTCATTGCTTCCTCTCTCTATGATGTGCCGTGATATATAACTAATGGCCTCATATCAATGTTCTTCGATGGCAGTAATGCCTTTTCTAGATTAGAAAACGCGTGAGACGCATCCATAAACGCCATAGGTCCAAATTTGCTGCAGGAGATCCCGAATAAGGATAAGGTAGAAACATTATTACGCTTTAGCAGCTGGTAAAGTTGTGCGCCTTGATGCGGCCGCACCTACAGAGATTAGAAAAAAAAATCCAAAAGAACAAACAGCACGAAAATGAGAAAGTGGGCTGGTTATCACGCAAAACTATGAGAAGATAATATAAAGATGACTAAGTTTACATGCACTGATAAAAATGTAAACACGCACACACACACGCATGCTGACACTACTTAAACGAGAGTCAAACTAAAGAGGCATAAACTAAGCTGTTAGAAAGCACTTGTCAAGTCTGTCTTCTTCTCAGGGTCTCCTCCTCATGCGGGTTTTTTCAAACAGCAATCACTTGACAGTAAATGGGCGCTACCAGTAGCTCTTATCGATTTGATTTGATTTATGGGGTTTAACGTCTCAAAGCAACTCGGGCTGAGAGACGCCTTAGTGAAGGGCTCCGGAAATTTCGACCCACTGGGATTCTTTAACGTGCACTGACATGCCACAGTACACGGGCCTCTGAAATTTCGCCTCCATCGAAATTCGACCGCCGCGGCCGGGATCGAACCCGCGTCTTTCGGGTCGGCAGCCGAGCACCATAACCACTGAGCCACCGCGGCGGCGGCTAGTCGCTCTTATTAACTAATGCAGATATGCCTTATCGGAACCGTTGCCCGAATCAAACGGGTCGCCTTGTAGCGTAGCCGAATGGGGGGAAACTTCTTTTATTTCAGCAAGAATAATTGCCTCTGATGATGATGTCGAGAGCTTGCTAAATACGTTATAGCCCCTGATCCTAACATTGTGATCCAATTAAGGCTACTTATGAGTTCTGTGGGCTGGCCATGATGGCAGGTTGCAGCTCAACAGAGCGGTTGCTGAAATTATGGTTACGATCCTGCATTGGCGCAGGCAGTCGGCGAAAGGTTTAGGCCGCTTACAAGTTCTTGTTGTTTGTTCACCTCAGTAAACATCGCGTATACCTATGCGGGGGGATTGGCCAAGGTACGGTGGTGAACGCCAAGGAAGTATTTGTACGGGAAAGAAAGGCATTAGTGAATTCGTAGCTTTCGCTTTTTCATCGAACCGAGAAAAGCGCAGCGAGCTCCTGAGACGACAACGACAGGAATAATTTCAGGACACAGGAAGAGAACGAAGCCAGTCGAGGAAGATACTCCATTCCCTGTACATGAGTGCGTTTGTATCCGCTATGCACCCTGGCCAATCCCCCGCCGTGGGTATGTGCCATTCAGCCCGAGGACATCATCATCATCATCATCATCATCACCAAACGCGAGTCGATGACATTCTAGCTAGAAATGGCCATGGGCAGGGCATGCAAAAATAGGTGTGGTTTAGCTCTGGTTAAACCTGGTTGGTTCCGAAAGCAACACAATGCAGAAGCAGTATAGCAACTAGATTCAGATATAGACTCTTCGTCGGTGACTTCCATGGCGAGACTCCTCAAGGAGAGCGGCACTACCGGCTCCTCCTGGCTGCAGTGGGGAGAGCAAGCTGACGTCACGCGTCACCATAGCAACGGAGAGGCTGACGTCACACCATCTGTTAGGCGCGGCGGCGGCTCCTCGAGGAGCAGGGGGGTCCACGGGCCACGCGACGAGCGGCTAGGCCTGGCGTAGTATTGCTTTCGCAAGAATAAACCATGATCCGTTAATTTAGGAAGTTACATGAGGCGGAAAACGAGGCAGATGACGGCAGAGAGTCTAGTAGGCCGATGAGATTAGCACGTTGACTGGTACAGGTTAGTAGCATGTCTCACACGACAGGGTTAACAAGAGATCGGCGACGGAGGCCTTTGTACTACACTGGTCATAGGATGATGACGATCAAATGTATACGCATCACACGCATCGGGCCGTGCCTTACAGGTGGTCCCCGAGCTTCGGAGTGTGGAGACGGCATGCCGCTTCCAGGGTCTATTCCTGGCCATGGCTGCGGTGTGCGGCCTGGCCGCCTATTGCTACCGCTCATCCAAGCTGCACGTGCTGGTGGCCTCGTGCGCGGTGCTCGCTGTAATAGCTGCCTGCCTGACGGCCGTCCTGTTCGCCTACAAGCTACTCCTGCTCCTGCAGCTCATTGAGGCACCAGGTGAGGAACACTGCCAGGGGGTTTAGCCTAGACAGTCAAGACTCGCAAAGTTTAGTTTAGTTTGGTCAAATGTTTAGGGGAATCCCCCGAGGTGGAGTAGATTTGTAGTAAGGGAGTAATGACCCACTGACATCCACCCAAGAGCAGCCATACGGCTACAATGGAAAGCTGTACAGCTTTCTCAGAAACTTCGTATTTGAAAAAAAAAAAATTCGTCCTGGTCCGGGGTTCGAACCCGTGACCATCGCTTCACATGTCGTGTTTGTAAAAAATGCCCAGTTTGCAATTTTTCTTAGCGATGAATGTGTCTTGCTCCCGAAGAAAGAAAACTTAGAGCCGAAAAATCTATTGTTACTAAAAATAAAAGCTAGATGGAGTTACAGATGAACTTGAGGCGATGAATTTGCGTGAATTTGTGTTGTTATGTGAATTTGCAGGAGTTATTCCGAGGGTTGGATTGAGAACAGTTGGAGATTAGAGTTAATGAAGAGTACCTATTAATTTGCACTTCGCTGATGACATTCGCTTGCTAAGTCACTCAGGAGATGAGCTGCAAAGCATGATCGATGAGTTACAGGCAGAGAATAATGGTAGGTCTTAACATGCAGAAGACCAAAGTAGTGTTAAACAGTCTCGCACAATTGGTAGCGAGGTGATGGAAGTGGTAAGGGAATATGTGTACTTAGGGCAGGTAGCGGCCGCTGATCCGGATCAGGAGAGGAAAATAACTTGGAGAAAAATTCAGGGGGCACTTTGACTGTCTAAAGTGGGTAGAGGCAGAAGCGTTTTCCGCACCACCTTCGCTGTTTCTGTGGCACTGGTGGCGTCACATATGATTGAGTACTAATTAGTAAGTGATGAGAAATCACTAATTAATGGTTAATTACTGATTAATGCCTGAATACTAATTAACTGCTAATTAATGACACTTAAGCTTCGCCTTTAGGAGTGGAACGCGACAGCGCGTTGTAGGGCTGCCAGGGAGTCCACGGAACGCCACCACCCGTTCGGCGCGATGCCTTGCCCTTTGAACGCAACGCTTTTTGAGGAAAGGAAATGGCGCAGTAATTCTCTGTCATCTCGGTGGACACCTGAACCGCACCGTAGAGGAAGGGAGGAAGTGGGAGTGAAAGGAGATAGATAAAGAGGAGCCGTAATGAAGAAAATGAAAATTGCATTTGAGGAAAGGAAATTACGCAGTAACTGTCTCACAAAATTCAGGGGGGCACTTTTTTGACCTAAAGTGTGGTCACTGATGTGTGGTTAAGATGTTAAGCTTCGCCCCTAAGAGTGGAACGCGACAGCGTCTTGCAACGCTGCCAGGGAGTCCACAGAACGCCATCGCCCATTCGGTTCTACGCCTCGCTCGTTGGTAAATTGGTTTTTGAGGAAAGGAAATGTATCTGTCTAACCTCGCCGGAAGGGAATGGAGGAGGATGAGTGTGAGTGAAGACACCGTATTCACTAGACGCGCCTTTGTTCATTCCAAACCGTCGAGCTGGCATGGCGGAGTGGATAGCATGCTCGTCTCTCACGCCGAAGACCGGGGTTCGATTCCCGAGCTCGACCAATTTCTTAATCGGTTTTATTTATTTATATGGCCTGACTAGTAAAGCTAATTAGGCTAATTGGGTAATTAAGCAATTAACTATGCTCAGTCCCCCTTACTTGGAGCATCACTATACGATCCCTTCAATTGGTTGCATGGTTACTAGCCAAAGTACAATTGGCCCCGTTTAAAATTCGCGCACTGTGACGTCACGACCGTTTCCACCAATTGAAAAGCGTGACATTTTCTGTCGATAACTGCTGCTTACAACGATGAGACATTAAAGGCTTCCGCCTTAATAAGAATGGGTTGGAGTGAATATGGGAGGCTCTCTCAGATCATGAATGGCAGTTTACCAATATCCCTCAAGAGAAAAGTATAGACAGCTGTATCTCACCGATACTCACCTGCGGGGCAGAAACGTGGAGCCTAACGAAAACGGTTCACCGTAAGTTAAGGACAACATAGCGAGCTATGGAAAGAAAGAGGATAGGTGTAATGTTAAGAGACCGGAAGCGGGCAGAGGGGGTGAGGGAACAAACGCGGGTTTATGACATGACGTCCTAGTGGAAATCAAGAGGAAGAAATGGGCTTGGGCAGGGCATGTAATGCGAAGGCAAGATAACCGCTGGTCCTTAAGGGTAACGGAGTGGATTCCAAGAGAAGAAAAGCATAGCACAGGGCGGCCGAAAGTAAGGTTGGCGGGTGAGATTAAGAAGTTTGCGGGGATACGGTGGCCCCAGCTGGCACAGGACAGTGTTAATTGGAGCGACATGGGAGAGGCTTTTGCCCTGCAGTGGGCGTAGTCAGGCTGCTGATGATGATGATGATGCATCTTTGTTGTAATAGAGGGTGGGCGCATATCCCTCCTCCTCATTACACACTCCTGCAGCAAGCAGCACTCAAGCTTAAAATCCCCCCCAGAATCTCAGCCTTTCTTCAGTGTTGTTGTGTTGTTTCCACAGGGTGAATACACCCCCCCCCCCCCCCCCGAGTGAAATTAGGTGTCGAACTACCAAGCGCACCGTCTGCAGAACCTCGGTAACCACGTTGGCAGCCTTTATGGTCACGCGGGTTGATAGCCAACCACTATTCTGCGAGCCAAATAACGGGCGTAAGGTCCGGTAAGAACTTTTTCCGATTACATCATCCCAGTCTGTTCCTTGCGACCGCTCTTACACTGAAATACAAGTTTAGACAAAACAACACTGCGGCGTTGATCTTCTCGTTAAATCAATTTTAACATATAGTTACAGCAAGTAGACTTTCATTGCGCAGCTGTTTTAGTGCAAGCGTTCTTAGCAGGAATGCGAAGGTGCCAGAGAGGGTCAGTAAAACTTCTCCGCGCTTCAATTTCCTGATCACTATAATACTTATCTTTACTTGCGTACGATCGATCCATACCCGAACAATACTGGACAAGAGAATTTTTAAGCGGGAAACCGTTTGTGAACGCAATTTTTTTATGTAATTTAAGATTTCACTATAAAAATCAATATATCCGAAGAACACCCGACGGCAGTGTTATATTTTTTGTTCTATTACCGTTCTAGCAGTGGTAAATAAATTCAGGGGCACTTTGGCTCCCTAAAATGCTGCAAGGCGAAAGCCTTTCCTGGCGCACTGTTTGGCATTGACTGCGAGACTGTTTGTGCTGTACTAGTGCTTTATTTGGCTACACACTTTGACTACACATTACAACTACACACTTTGACTGCCGACTTTGACTGCTTCTTTAGCACGACTGTCTCTTTGCTTTGATGAGTTCGGTTGTATCCATGACTCTGTTCGCAGTAATGAGGCATGTAATGTGGTCACCCACGGACGCCTTACGCCCCCTGTCGGAGCGGACGACAACTATTTTATCAGCTGTCGTCTGCTCCAAAAGGGGGCATCAGGTATCCGTGGGTGACCTCATTACTTCGAATCCACGCAATCTTACATCATAACCATTTCGACCAACCGAAAAGCGTGACACCTCTGCTGACAACCTTCTGTCGACAACGATGAGGAATTAAAGGCTTCCGCCTTAAAAGAGTTTCCCATCTGTTTTCTAAGGCAGTCATATGACTTCGAAGCGATCGATGGAAACAATTTTAAACCAAGACTTTGCTACATATCAGAAGAATGGACTATTACCTTGAATATTTTCATAACACTGTCTTACATAGTTCTGTTTTTCAAAATTTTTGTCCGAGAACGTTGGACATGCCTTCCCACGACCACCGACCTGAGTGGTGGCGGGCTCAGCATGTGGCAACCAGGAAATGCACGCCGCCTTGCCGACGCCATTCCATTCCCGTGGTGGACGTGTATGTATTGTCACGTTGTAGTGACGGCAGTCCAGCAGTCAGGAAGACACCAACCAGTCTTGGAAACGAAGCTCTTTATTTGGGCTGACTTGCGCCCGCAAAAGAGCTTAATCACTCGGCGGCGGCCTAAGCAACAAGCGTGCTCGTCGGTCGTCGAACTACGAATCCCCGCCGCTCGCGGCATCGTTCAATTTAAAGCCGGCAAGGAAATTTCGAGATAACAGGTCGGGATCATCTAGAGTAATCTAGAAACAAGTAGATGCAGCTGTTCATGGCTGTGAACAATCGAGATTAGTCCGGTCGCTTCTCGCGTCACGAAAAAAAGTGATAACAACCCTTTCCTGCAGCCTTGAGCGTGAACGAACAAACACTACTATGATACGTGGCATTAAAGGGATTAAAGGCTTCCGCCTTAAAAGAGTTTCCCATCTGTTTTCTAAGGCAGTCATAGGACTTCGAAGCGATCGATGGAAACAATTTTAAACCAAGACTTTGCTACATATCAGAAGAATGGACTATTACCTTGAATATTTTCATAGCAGTGTCTCACATAGTTCTGTTTTTCAAAATTTTTGTCCGAGAACGTTGGACATGCCTTCCCACGACCACCGACCCGAGTGGTGGCGGGCTCAGCATGTGGCAACCAGGAAATGCACGCCGCCTTGCCGACGCCATTCCATTCCCGTGGTGGACGTGTATGTATACACATGCTCCGTCGTCGTCTCGAGGGGTTGCCGATCGCCTCTGCAAACAAACTGGGCGGCTATTTTCTGAGGCCCGTAGAAGGCACCGCCGCTCACGCGAGACCCCGGAAATAAGCCACGTTCCAGGCAGCGTTTATATTTCCAGCACCACGTGCTCTGTGGTGGCGCTGCTGTAAAGCTTCGCTGAAAAGGAACAAAAGCATGTTTCATAGAACAGGCCAGAACATGATGCTATACATTCTTTTCCTGGCTCCCAAAGGGTGCGTAACAAGTTGTTAAAAAGCAGTTGGCTGAATCACAGGGCGACCCTGGAACTCTACTACATCGTGGCGTAGCGAATAGCGTATTAAGGCTAAAGCCTTTAACGCCTCATCGTTGTCGACAGAAGGTTGTCAGCAGATGGTTGGTTGGGTTGGTTGCGTCAGAGAGGGATGAAAAGGAAAGTGCACGGGCCTGCCAACTGGCTCAAGCCGAGCCACCACCGCTGCCACGTGCAGATAGAGGAGAGTTGAAAGATAAGAGTACACAGTAAAAGACAGTAAAGACGCGCGTCGCAACAACCGCGTCCGCCGGAACGGACGCTGGCTGAAAAATACAGATACACGGCCGCAGCCCGAAGGCTGCAAACCGAAAGCCCAGCCCAAGCTTGTCAGCAGAGGTGTCACGCTTTTGACAGGTGTCCACCGAGATATGCGAGACAGTTACTGCGGAATTTCCTTTCCTCAAATACAATTTTCATTTTCTTCATTACGGCCTCTCTTCCTTCTTTCACTCCGACTTCCTCCCTTCCTCTACAGTGCGGTTCAGGTGTCCACCGAGATGACAGAGAATTACTGCGCCATTTCCTTTCCTCAAAAAGCGTTGCGTTCAAAGGGCAAGGCATCGCGCCGAACGGGTGGTGACGTTCCCTGGACTCTGGCAGCGCTATGCAACACGCTGTTGCGTTCCACTCCTAAAGGCGAAGCTTAAGCGTAATTAATTATCAGTTAATCAGTAATTAGTCATTAAATAATAATTTGCCATTACTTAGTAATTAGTCATTAATTTTGTGAACTCATCCAGGGGTGACGGCACCAGTGCTACAGAGGCAGTCAAAGTGGTGCGGAAAACGGTTTCGCCTCTACGCACTTTAAACAGTCAAAGTTCCACCTGAATTTTTTTTGCTTGCAGGGCGACATGTCCAGCATTTTTGGGCAAACGTTTTACGCGGTAGCATATACAGCTCGTTCGGTCGAAAAGGCGTCGGCGTGGTATTGGTCGGCCCCGTGTGTCGGAGATAATCGGGGGCTGCGTAAAAAAAAAAACCGTATTGTGCTAACTCGTGCTAGCAGTGGTTGATGGGTATGCGATAGGCGATGACGGGTCAATGAAATCATTGGAATTAATTGATTAATTCATGAATTAACGAGATGAAAAATGAAACATCGGAAAAAGGGAGGCTCATTCAAATGTGTCAAAATGCTCCGAATGAAAAGCCAATTCTTGACGATGATAAGGAAGAAAGTTTAGAGCGTCTAATTAAATAATTAATTATTTTGTGAGGCGAAGAAGTTCATATTCAGGCGAAGACGAAGATGAACTTCTGACCGTTGTATTGAGCGGCATTGCCATCGCTTTGTCTGTGCTCTCGGTACCTTGGGGAGGAAATAAGTGCATGGTTGGATGGAGGGAAGCAGCACAGATGGGTCCCCGCGGAGGTGTTAAGTCATGACGCTGAGGGCCGTTGGGTCGATAGGCTGACGACTTTAATCTCTATTGGCAGGATCACACCACACATACTTCCGGAGTCTGAAAAATCGCGAAAAGCTCTCGACAGACTGTGCTGGCTGGTCGGAAACAAACCCATGTCGTGGAGGGGCCCCGGTAGCCCTGACCCCGTGTTAGGTTCTCCTGTCTCCGGCGGTCGGAGCCCGTTGCGTTTGATGGGTGGTCGGGCATCCCGTGAGCGGGGCCGCACCATTGGGCAATCTCGATGCTCTCCCTGCCCTGGCCAGGCAGGCCAGCAATAGAGTCGAGATAATTGAAGGATATGAACAAAGCACTCGCTGCCCCCATTCCCACCCTAAACCACATAACCCACTTCCTGACAACCATTAATCCCATCCATTTTGCTCAACAACTCGTTTGTTTAGAAGCGACGGGAGCATATTACGTAGCATCTGGTAACCATAGTTAGTGCGTGCTCGAGGTATTTCCCACAGTTCAGTACTGCGGGTATTCCGTGTTTTTCATTTAGGAGTGAGGTTGCTATGCCGCCTAAAATGTTTTTATTCTGTTTAATTCCGTTAGAATAACGCTTAAGGAGCCTTGTTTTATAAATGTCAGTAAGTGTGATAATGTTTAGTTCCTTGAAGAGAGGTGCAGTGTGACTATCGTATGCAGCGTTTGCCACTATACGAATTGCCATTTTCTTGTAGGATGTGAAGATAGGATGTAGGATGTGTCTTTTCAATTCAATTGAATTCAATTTAAATTTATTTAGAATTTCTTTTACAGGAAATACAACAACACTTTTTGGACCCATAGCCAATGGCTAAATCGGGTCCAAGTAGACAAAATACGTAAAAGCAAATTCAAAAACGGCGGATTTATACAGAATAGCGTAAGTGTAGTACAAGACTAAAGGCAAAGCAGTCTAAATACACTTTTAGATAACATTCGGCGAGGCAAAAGAAAGAAAATGGATTTGAAAACATGACATGGAAAAAGAACTCCCGGACATCGAGTGTTAGTAAAAACTATCGTGTTACATACAATCGTTTCACCCTGTAAGTGCTGCGATAAGACAGCGTCCCTTCATGCGATTATCCTGCTTCATTCATTCCTAGGGTATTTCTGACCGGGGATATCAATTTCACGCAGCTACATCCGAGGTGACCCTGGACAACCTCGCGGCCGTGCTGCTCATCACACTGCTGTCGGCGGACGTGATCGCGCTGCTGGCCACCCTGGCGGTCACCGTGTGCTGCGTGGTATTCGTGACACGCACCAAGCGGATGCGCTGCCTCACCGAGTACGAGGAAGCCGGAGGAAGCCGCAGGGAATACGCTCCGGGCCTGCCTCCGAGGAGACCCCGGGGCAGCGCTGATGCACCCATCCTCACCGCGGCGCGGTATCACACCACCGACAGGTTAGTGAGTGGGCACGCAGTACCGCCCTTACAAAATCTTAACACTGTCCCGGGTTCGAACCCCGGACCAGGACGAATTTTTCTTTAACTACGAAGTTTCTCAGAAAGCTGTACAGCCTTCCATTGGCATCCACCCAAGCGCAGCCATACGGCTACAAAGGAGAGCTAAACATTCCCTAAACATTTGACCAACACTGTTCCCACTTAGAGTTATTGATCAATTCGCTCTCGCCCTACTATAAGCTTGCCGTCCCGGTTAGCTCAGTTGGTAGAGCGACTGCTCCGGTGAAGCAGTGGTCCCGGATTCGAACCGCGGACCAGGACGAATTTTTCTTTAACTGCGAAGTTTCTGAGAAAGCTGTTAGCTTTCCTTTGTAGCCGTATGGCTGCGCTTGGGTGGATGCCAATGAGTAATTGCTCCCTTATTACAAATTTACTCCACCTTGGGGGATTCCCCTAAACATTTGACCATAGCTTTCCATTGTAGCCGTATGGCTGCGCTTGTGTGGATGCCAATGAGTAATTACTCCCTTATTACAAATCTACTCCACCTTGGGGGATTCCCCGAAAACATTTGGTCATCTAGAGGAAGACAATAGAGCCTATAAGAAGTCTATAGACAGTCTGTAGACCATTTTTACAAGGGCCCGCACCAGTGTTGCCGGCCAGTCAAGCGTTAAAAAAACTTACTAACTGCAGATGTACTACCAGCTGCGCCGAGAGATCGCCAGATTAAAGTTCCTGTACATGCATTAGCAGCCGAAAACTGACTGGCCAAGTAAATCAGGCTTACCTCCAGCAGCCCAACGTTCACCAAGACTGAATCGCCCAAGTGTAGTAGATTTTTCGCCTACTCAATGGAGGAATGGAACCGTCTACTCTACATACTGACAGGAGTAAAAAAGAGAGTAAGCTGTCCTGTAGCACACTGCCTTTTATAAAAGGAGTGCGCAAGATCAAGGAGGGCTTTTTACTCTCATGCGGGCGTATTGGTGTTTAGAGTTTAGATTGTACCTGCTTTGATCGTTGAATGCGCCGATATAATACTTTTTGAGTGTTACCTGTTCTACCTCTTGTACGCGGCCGAGTGATGGCTTATGGCTTATGGGATTTAACGTCCCAAAGCGACTCAGGCTATGAGGGACGCCGTAGTGAAGGGCTCCGGAAATTTCGACCACCTGGGGTTCTTTAACGTGCAGCCAAACCGTGATCTGAGCGTACATCTTCACAACTTCACCAGCGCTGCGACGAGGAACACAGAGAAGGAAGGACAGGGACAAGCGCTACTAACAACTGAAAGTTTGTTCCTCGTCGCAGCGCTGGTGAAGTTGTGAAGATTTTAACGTGCACTGACATCGCACAGTACACGGGCCTCTTGAATTTGGCCTCCATCGAAATTCGACCACCACAGCCGGGATCGAACCGGCATCTTTCGGGTGAGCAGCCGAGCGCCATAACCACTGAGCCACCGCGGCAGCTACGCGGCCGAGTAATGTGCCTCTAATGTTTCCTTCCGGTCCAGTTACTTCTTGTTTGTCCACCCTGTCTTCTATCTTACCATGGCAGTGACAGGGACCCCGTGGGTGACAGTTGACAGGGCCTTGCACTTTACTCTTCTTGAGCCCACAACTACTACAATGAATGGTATGCGTGGCGTTTCCTACAGTGCGCAGTTATAAAGCGACACTAAGGACGAATTGAAGTTGGCCCTGCTCTGGTATGGTGCCGCGCTCTTATCACAAATAGACCTCCCTCACCAAACACGTGCCCTTTATAAGCAAAAGAAAGCTCATAAAACGATGTAGAGGTGTCGTCATCATCGGCTGATTTCGCAAGTAAAACGCATGCGTCGACAACATTATATCTGGGATCCCAGAGTCTACGCTGCATTGGGGCGGCAAGCAACTTCAATGGGGCGGCAAGCAACCTTTTTCGGTATGGACGTCACGGGTTTGAATGATGGGGAGGAAAGTTTTTAAATTTAATTTTCTTAGCAACAAACCGGAGTTTCGCTGCCGTACAAACGTCAAGATAATGAGAAAAAGCAAGGTATTCAATTTTTAATGAGAACAATAATCCGATGCAGTTATTCTCAGTGTCCGATTAAATGTGGGACCCCACTGCAGACACGTAAGTTTTGCTGCTAATAGACACCTCATAGCATGTACCGTGTTACCGTGCTACTGTTACCTGAATACCGACAGCCCGCCCACCAACTCTGCGCACGCGCTGAATGGCTGCGATGCGGCAGGTGCGTGCACCGGTGCCTAGAGTTACTGTATATGGTACCAAAGGTAGCATATACAGTAACTCTACCGCTGCCGGGTACCCGGCGCCATCTGGCGGCAGTCTGTGCATGTGCATCGACGACGCGCTGGATGTCCTCAGGACGTCCTCCGGATATCACAGTCATCCCCAGGATGTCCATGAAAGTTAAGTGCTCACTGGGAGGAAGTATTCTTAGCACATATAAGGAAGCATATGTAAATTAGAGTAGCAGCCCCGATGAACCTTCGCTCTTCCTAACAAATTGGGGCTGGGACAGAGACGGTACCCTTTTCGCCAGTATTCAAGAGTGGTTGGTATAGTTCTCCCGGAAAATCTCCGTGATAATAAGGCGGAAACCTTTAATGCCTCATCGTTGTAAGCAGGAGGTGTCGACAGAAATGTCGCGCTTTTCAATTGGTCGAAATGGTTGTGACGTCACAGTGCGCGAACTTCAAACAGGGCCAATTGTACTTTGGCTAGTAACTATGTAACCAATTAAAGGGATGGTGTAGTGATGCTCCAAGTTAGCGGGACTGAGTTTAGTCAATTAATTAATTAACCAATTAGCGTAACTAACCTAATTCTCTTGTCAGACCAGAATAATAAACAAAACCGAGTAGGAAATTGGTCGAGTTGGGGAATCGAACCAAGGCCTCCGGAGTTCGAGACGAGCACGCTAACCACTCCGCCATGCCAGCTCAGTGGTTTAGAATGAGCAAAGCGTCTAGTGAATACGATGCCTTCGTTCACTCCTATCTTCCTCCGTTCCCTTACGGCGAGGTTCCGGTGTCCACCGAAAGATACATTTCCTTTTCACAAAAACCAATTTACCGACGAGGAAGGCGCAGAGCCGAACGGGCGATGACGCTCTGTGGACTCCCTGGCAGCGTTGCAAGACGCTGTCGCGTTCCACTCTTAAGAGGCGAAGCTTAACATCTTAACCACACATCAGTGATACAAGCAGCAACACCGCGCTAAAGGCTTTCGCCTCACCGCACTTTAGGTCAACAAAGTACCCCCCTGAATTTTCGAGGTGTCTATCATTTGTCGTCTACTCCTCTTAGTTGTTCCTGTTCTTCTTTTCAGGTCCCCCCGTATAAAAACGATATCCATCGAGCTACACCAAGCATCACAAAACAGCTTTGCTTCGCTTCGCAAACGGTTAGCATCTAATTATGCAGCTAACTGGCCATGCACTCACCTTTAAAGCTCGTCATATGTAAAATCCATGCCCATATCTCACAGGCTTTCTGCGGAAGGCAGGTGTAATAAATCCCGCAGGAAGGATCGTGTACTGAGCGTGAACACTTATTAATGTGATAGCATAAGAACCCTCGTGGGACTAAAATGCGTCGTCGATTGTAATTCGCGCCCATTGGCTAGAGGAAAGTGGCGTCACCAGGGCGGGTAATTCCCATTGACTGAAGGGAAGTGACGTCACCAGACTGTAATTTCTATTGGCGGCAGAGAAGTGACATCATTAGATGAGAAATGACGTCACTTTGATCAGAAATGACGTACTTCTCTCCAGCCAATAGGAACTGCCTGGTCTGGTAACATCACTTTAGCCGGTGGGAACGGAAGTGCCGTTGCTTCTGCTAAAGGCATTAGCAACTTCTGATGATATTGCAGTGCCAACACATGATGTGATTAGGTGTCTCTGTGATTTTTGTTCTTAGCATCACTTTGTTGCGAAAGCAACACTACGCTAGTCGCCCAGCCATTTCGAGTAGCCGAGGAAAGGCCATACTGCGCATGCGCGAGGAGCAGTGACGTCACACGGCGCACAGATGGCGCGCTGCCGCCGTCGCTGCGTGGTTGACTCAGAGGTGCTGCCGCCGCGCTCGCCAGTTGTGCATGCGCTGTAGCGGAGCATAGCTAGCGCGGCGGGGCCGCCGCCCCTGTGCTGTGCGCAGTGACGTCACTTGCTCTTCGCGCATGTGCAGTATGGTCGTGCAAGAGCACGCGAAACGGCGAGACTGTGGGAAATGTAGCTCACGCAACAATATATGGCTACGCGTAGATGTTGCTTTCGCAATCCTCCAGGTTTAACCAGAGCTAAACCACAGCCAATTTTTTTACTGCGTTCTACGTGCAGGGAACCTGTGTACAGCCTGCCTAGCAAGAAGGGCGGCTATCAGGACGAGCCTCGGCTCGTGATGGCTCCCGACGACGCTCCTGTACTGCACCTGGGAAGGCAGCCGCCCGGCACTGTCTACGTGCTGCCCCCTGGCAGCCTGGTCATGATCAACTCGCACTGAAGACTCCAGTCCGGCGCCACCCTGGATGACCTCTGAGAACTTTTCCGGGGCCGGGTAGTTTAGGAGCGGCAAAACAAAGCCACTATGAAAGCATACCTCCGGGAACGTTGGTCTACATTCTTCGTTAATGTTCTTTTTTCCTCGCAAGACTGCCATTCACACGCGACAATCGTCTTGGGAAGAGCACCTTTGAGAGAAATGACGTTTGACGACTCTACGAGGTTGACGTAGTAAGAAAGACGGGCTTCAGTAAGTCCATGCTCCCGGGATTAATACGTATGTATCCATGAATGGGTAGGCGCTGTTTGTTAGCAATGCTTACGAAGGGAAATATGGAAGTCAAGATGTTCCAGGCTAGCTGCGAAGATGACCTACTATGCGTCTTCCTTCGAAAGCTGAGTCTTTAGGTCTGTATTCTTCTGTACTAAAATCAAGCTGAAATTTCGATGACGCGGTTACAGCTTTCGCTGTTCTATAGTCTTCATAGCAACCTTGCTCTGTGGAGCAGAGAGTTAAACAATTAAGACGGTGGATAGGTTTAAGGTTGAAGTTAAAATAAAAAAGCCTTTGAATGGCACCCGGGACAATAACATCCTTCCCAGTGCATTGAAGACTTCCGTAATCATGCGGCCGCCTTAACCGCGTGTATGAGACCAAGGCCCGTATTGCAGTCACACTTGTGTACACGAGAAACACAGAATGATGGTGGTTGCTTGGGCTATAGTGCGAAAAGCAACATTTCTGGAAAATTAAAAAAAAATATAAATACATGTTGAAAGCCAATACGTGGAAAAGTAAAACGGAAAAGTAAAATGACACCTAAAAGCAAACGAAGATGCTGAAAAGTAAAGACCGCTTTTTTGCATAAAAATGAAGAAAGCACTGGGGCTATATTTGAAAGCATAACTGCTGGTATTGTTTTCAGGTTGTGCAAAGTAACTGCGGCAATCACACGATTATGGTGTCGCTGACTCATTTGCAGAGGCGCAACCGTAGTCCCGAGGGTTTTGTAGTTACGCTCAAAAATACCAGTGCATACTGCTCAGTTCTGCACATAGAACACTGCAAATAGCAAGGACAAATGCATCAGGAAGCAAGTGCCACAAAGCAGGCGTACTAACCACCGTTCATTGTTGTCAGTGGGACTATCTGGCTGCCTGCTTTGGTTTAAGCTTTTTTTCCCACCATGGCTGAACTAGATGACGTGCCTTTGAAGCGGTAGCTTCACTGCTAGAGGTCTCGGGCTGAGATCGCCGTGCGTTGCCGATGACCTTCAAGGTTCCGGCAAAGTCCAACCTTCAGTGTATAAGTTTAGTGAATCGGTAGATGGTCAATGGTCACACCAGTGGTCAAGCATTTGGACAGGTCAAGGGCTAAGGTCATTCAGAGTTCAAGTCAAGGTCAACCCAGGGACACCAAGGTCACATGAAGGTCAACCACACTTTGGTCACGTGATCGACTTTGGGCTCGCTAAACGCGGCGTTTACGTGGTAGGGCATGACGAAGGAGCACCGGCGCACCTAGGAATAAGTCGGCATGCAGTGTTCACGCGGTAGGCTGTGACGTCACGGCCTCCTATACCGAGTACATAACGGAAGTAGCCCCGGCGCGCCTGGCACGCGTGGTGTTATATACGTTCAATTCATTTTTACAAATTCTCTAATGACCCCCACAGCTGCAGGAATTGCAACTGGCGCCTAAACCTTGATAGTGCATGTTAGTTTGAAATTCATAAATTGTAAAAATCGCCCGTTTTTCTATTTAGTAATTGATCTCGAGAAGTCCTTTTAATCTCCCTGCCCTTTCTAGATACACCAACCAGCACCATTACTTTTAATTTCTCTTCAACCAATGAAAGGACCTTCTAGAACGCCCTAATAATGCAAGTCCATCAGAATACAAAGTTTGCGTACGCAACATGTACTCCGTATGGATCCATCGCTGCCTTCCTGTACTGTGTGCCGGCATCGTATCGGGCAGAAATGAATAGAACCTAGAAAAAAATAATTATATCTCATCATTTCTGATGTGTTTGCAAAAAAAAAAAACTCTACTTTGGCTTCTACGTGCAGCTGTTTGCAATGTCGGTAATAACCTGTTCTTGTGTGAAGACGCGTTCTCAAGTCGGAAACTGTTATTTGTTCATATGCGTGGCTCGGTTCCCTTATAGAAATATCACTACACACTCCATAGACTGTTTTCATGCTGTCTATGGACTGTCTGAAAAAATTTTATGGAGTAGCCGACAGTGTACTATGTGATTAGTACATAGGTTTAGTACTTATTTATGTGCCTCAGGTCAAGCTGTACGAGTATACGGGTGTCAGCGGTCATTGTTTCAGTGTAAGCCCAAGAGGTCCCGTTTGTTTCTGTTCGCATGACATCACTGCCACACAATGACGATCAATAAATGTTTTCTCGCAGAGCTATTTGCCCAGTTGCTGGGGAGACGGGAACACACTTGTCCATCTTGTGGACATTCGTCTCCCGGTAGGTAATTTGCGACACGTGCGAAATGGCGGTTTCTGATCGCACCCTTTAACTAGCGACTCTTCAGTAGGCGCTTTAGCAGTGCGGCCTCATCAGGCGCGCTGTGCTATAGAAAAACACAAGGTTCGACGCGATAGCGTAAGTGAGCTCCTGTCGCGGAAAAGCTGGCGTCGTCGGCGTCGTTGACCTTGAAAAAATTTCCAGAGAAGCAACTTCGGAGATATTCGGCCAGCTAGGTCACATGACCTTGTGGCATCATAACAACCCGCCCATCGGATTGTGAGTAAACTGCTCACCATGGCAGGTGGCAGTTAAATTAATGACTGGTCACGAGATGTTGCTCGGGAAGAGCAACCTGTTTTGTGCAAGCCCCACCAGTGGCAGCAACTGCCATCGCAGAGCAGTGGCGCATCGCTTAATCGCTGCACTTCGCAGCGCCAGCAGTGGTATGAGGACTCCCAGTGGTGCTTGAGTGTTAAGTAGATGACGCCGAATTCTGCATATACGCGCATTAGCATTAGCTAAAAATTTAAATTTTGTTGCGAAAGCCGCACTATGCCAGCCAGCTCGGCTCGTCGCGTGGTCGCACTTAAGCCGTATGCCGTGACCAACGAGCGACCTTGAGCCGCCGTTGCCTAGCAACGCCGCAGCCGCGCTCCAACAGATGGCGCCGCCGTCGACGCCGCGGCCGTCGCCACTCGCTCCATCAGATGTGCTCCGCTGGGGTAGAGGCAGAGAAGGTGTCACCTCGCGGGGGTACACATATATATGCGCTTCGCCTCAGTGGATGCTAGTCGTTATGGAGAGCGCGAAAGAGAGGCAACAACGAAAGAACGAAGCGAGGAAGAGACAACCCGCTCAATTGCTTTCGCAATTCAGCTAGGGTTAACCAGAGCTAAACCACAGCCATTTTTTTTTGCATTAGCTAAAAAACTTTTGGAGCAAAAAGTGTAGTCCCAAATAAATTCTTGTGTGGGGTTCATTGATTGTGACGTGTAGTACAGGCGTTCTAGACCTGTAGCACAGATTAAGGCGGTCGCTTAGGTGCGTGTTCCGGCCGCCGGCTTGCGTCGGTGACCGGTGTTCGACCTTTGGAGGTGGTGTTCTGTTCGGGTGTCCTTCGGCTGGCGGGCGCCTCAGTATTGTGAGCCAGCCACCTACAAAGGCTCTTGCCTTTGACGTCGTCGTCCCTGAGGGGGCTAGTCCGGAGGATGTCGTCGATGCGACAGCCTCCGTTGTTGGATATGAATAAGTTTACTGCGTACAGCACTTCGGTGGAAGCACCGTCACCATCAAGAGTGAAGCCGCCATGGCTACAGTTGTTGAAGCGCCCTGCCTCATCATCGGTATGGAACGCGTCGCCATCGTTCCCCTGAGCCCGCAGGTGACCCAGGTGACTGTTCTTTTTCTGGCCGCCCGTGTACCCAGTGACGCCCTTGCCAAGGCTCTCTCCCCTTATGGAAAGTTGCTGCACATAAGTAGCGGCATCATGGGATCGTGTCTAACTGTCACCACCGGGACCCGCTATGTTCGAATTGAAATGAAGCCGGAGTTGCTCGTACCCAACTACATCAAGGTCGCGGGCCACCGTGTGACATGGGATTGCAAAGGCATTCAGTGCGTTTGCCGGCGTTGGGACAATGAGGCGTCTGTGTGGATCCCCCAGCATTGACCTTTTCTTAAATTTTCTAGTGGTGATTGCTGATTGGCTCATTGGAGTAGAATAAATCTACCCAGGTGTCAAGTGCGAGTGCTGAACTTTAACAGTGATGGTGCGAGATAGAGAGAGGAAAACGGTCAGCTGAGCTTATGTATACTGATCATTCCGTGGTCCAGCGTTCCGAAGGCTGCGCCTAAAAGATTAAGCTTAAACTGATTCTGGTCGTGTAATCGCTCATCAGTTGACCACGCCTTTGATACCAGCATGTCGTTATGCATGTCCTACTGCATGCACAGTCGTTGTACTACGTGCTATGTGTTTCAACAAGGCTGACGACTGGGCAAGTTGGTACAGAATCATCGTAAAACCAGCCAAAAGACTTAACACAGGAGAAAACAAGAACACGAGAGAAGGCTCGACTAGAAACTGAAACTTTAATTAAGGGAAGAGGCAATATAAAACTCCCACAAGGATGTACACGCACATTGCCCAAGGCAGTGAAAGGGTGGATAAATAGATGGCAATCAGTGGTGCAAGCGTGCCATCGAAGAAATCAAATGACATGCGGTGAAAATTGACAGATGGCTTTGCAGAACACATGTCCTTAGCCTTAGCGATATAGCATGCGCCAACTATCTCTCTGCGTATCTGCCTGCCACTTCCATACACGACTGAAGTGTCACAGAAATCGGGCGTGCAAACTGTCGAGTCGTCCTCATTGGCAGAGCAATGCCATATTAGAGGTCACCTTCTCCACCAGCGAGTTAAATTGTTCATTCAGGCGCACATTCAGACGCCTGCCTGTCTGCCCATAGTAATTCCTTCCACAGTGTGGCGCAATGTGATAAACCACATTCTTCTTCTTGCAAGTGGTGAACCTATATTTATGGTATACTCTGCACTGCGATCTAGTCCCCCCCCCCCCCCCCCCCCCGTTTTTTTCCAGCCTCCTTTTAAAGGCGGCGCAAAGGCCTCCAACCTTGTTCTAATCTCAGAAGACAATAGCAACATTAAACTTTGCCGCGACTTCCTTTAGCTTGTGCGAAAAAATGCGAGGACGCATTGACAACTAAAGTGTTGAGAGGCGAAAGCCGAGGGCGCTATGCCGTGACAACTTCCGGTGGATGTGACGTCACACCGTTCCCGCGGCTATATCGATACCCAAATTATACATCTTTCGGGGATCTTAAGTGTTAATTACGCTTCATTACACATTTTACATCTAATTTGACACAAATCCGACGTTTTTCCGACCACTCTGTGACAATTTTCACTATGCCGTGACGACTTACGGTGGATGTGACGTCACACCGTTCCCGGGGCTATATCGAGGCCCACGCTATTTCGACGCAGTGTCGACATTGTTGCGCAAAATTAATTAGCTAATTAATCTAGTCATCAAACTTGGCTTCTAGGTTCATTTTCTCCTCCTCTATCTGAAGCAACCATTGGTTTTTTTCTATCTTTTTTATTTCCCGAGTTAAACGTGTCTGACACGCTTTGTTAACGGACGACAGTATGAACCGTTAAAGGCTTTAGCCTTAATAACGTGAAGGTAAGTTATAGCAGCCACCTTTCGACGCAGCGTCACCACTTCAGCCTCTTCCGACCGTTTCTTCCCTTGCATTAGCCGAATCTCGCTGACAAGCGGGTGAGATTACAATTGGAAGCCCAGGTGCCATAAGCTTGGAAATCTCCTCCGAGAATGCCTCGTTAACACGGTGACGGCATGGCTTTCGTGGAGCTGACGTGATGCAAGCGACTGCCAATCCGTCGTTCAACAGCCTCGAGTGGTCCGACTTCTAGCCAAGAAGAGGCTTCTCCGGCCTGGGTCTGTAGCCCAAACAAACATCGTCTTCCCCGAAGCACAAGTCCAAATCACGGAACTTGAGATGACCTTGCCTAGGAAGGTCTGACGTAAATGACAGGCCCTGACCATCCGTCTTCTTAAAGATCCCTGAAACATCTTGTGCCAACTCATTTCTGCCCTCGTTGTCAATGAAAATTAAATAGTCATCAACGTAACGAAACGCTCCGACGCCGAGGGCTTCAAAAAAGGCTGTATTGTCGTATATATATACTTTGTACACAGAAATGTCGCTGAGCAAGGGTGTGACCTGAGGCCCTATGCATACGCTTGATCTCTGAACATAAAATCACTCTGCCAGCTGACAAAGGTAGAACCTGTAGGTAGGAGGTTAATAGTCACGTGAAGCTAGCAACAGAAATGCATCTATATTTTTTTTTAGGTATGGAGTATCATCAAAACACAGCATGTACTAAATATGTATTTTCGTACCGACACTAATACTTTCATTTTTGGCAGAGGATACCTAATACAGATTTATTTATTTACAATACCCCTAAGGGTCCTCGTGCGAGGGAATTACATAGCGGGTGGGGGAGTGAAGATACAAGCATAAAAATACTAATGCATGTAATAACTAAGTATGAAACAGAGCTAGTAAAGTACACAATTGAAACCACAAACAACGCAGAATAAAATAGTCCGTAAAAGTATAATACACATAATACAACAAAAATACAAAATCCGTTAGTCCATGGTTAGCTTTAACGAATGCTGAAAGGATTGTAAGTTAACTTCAGTAGCTACGTGTCATGGCAGGTTATTCCAGTCTATTACGGTGGGAGGAATGAATGATTTGGCGTAAAGCAATGAACGGCAAGTTATGCGTTTTATTTTGTTATTGTGGTCACGGCGAGGAAAGAGTGCAGGGCGTGGCAAAAAGAAGTCGTCGTGGAGGGTGGAATGGTTTTACAGTTTGTGAAGTAAGATTAAGATTAGGCGAGCGAAATGGCGTCGACATGACAGTGGATGACTGAACGTCATCCGGAGCGAAAGCCTTTGTCAGGCACTGTAGCCTTTAGCTTTCGCTCCGGCTTTCTGTAACGGAAAAGAACAAATAGAGAGAAAGGAAGTGAAAGAACTCGGCACGTTGTTTTAATGCTGTGACACTGGTGAAGCGTGAATAATCTGAAAAGACGAAGCGAACAGCACGGTTTTGCAGGGATTCAATGTCACTTGTGACTTTAGGCTTGTTAAGGATCGCATATGGCAGAAACGTACTAAACTTTCGGGTGGATTAGCGTGATGTAAGCAAGTTTTTTTTAAGTGTGAAGGTGCGTTTCTGAGGCTACGCCTGAGAAGGCCGAGTGCGCAGTTTGCTGATTCAAACCCAGCACTCGATACCCAAAATGTGTCGAAAGGTAGTACGATGATACATGTACTATCGGGGACAAAAGTAGTATACTCCGCGCGGCGGGAGCCGGAGCAAAGGAAAAGTGCGGCATTTTGGTGGGCTAAAGCACGAAACATTGAAACGAGCCAAGCGACATGCCTGCTGATAATAAATGTCACGCATTGGCTGTCTCGACCCCAGATGCTGCTTGTAGATGGCTTTGCAACGCAGTTTTCCGTTGCTCCGGCTCCCGCCGCATGGACTATACCACTTTTATCCCCGATAGTCCCTTGAAGATTCTAAAAGATTCAAATTCTAAAAACATTTCAGTGGAAAGGTAGAACGAAGATACATGTACCTTCGATACAGCCCATGCCTCGGTATGTATACTATATGCCCTGATCTTAGTTTACAACAGGACTGCGGGGTGCATTTATTCAAGACGGAGCGCGAATAGCAAAAGGAGAGTAGTGACAATCGAAGCGGAATATCAACATGCGTATGGCAACCGAAAGCAAGCACATATACAATGCGTTTAATCTAAGACCTTACGAAATTTTTAAAAGGAGGATTCTTCAGTTAGAAGAGCGCTTTTTTCGGCATAGCCTTGTCAGCGGTGTATTACATCAGAATACAGCTAAGACGTGCTAACTAGCATGCTGGTTGATTAATATTGAATTGTTGGCTTTTTAACTATCACTATAAGGTTTTTTAGTTATTGAGAGACGCGTATCGCACCGTAAGTAATATCCATATCAGTTTTTAGAATTTCGAAAATGCGCTTACCCTCGGCGCTGTAGTCCAATAAAATTTGGCTACATCGCTCCAAAATACATGCAATTTCGAGAAGCTTGCCGGTAAAGCAACCTCTCCAGTGCACGTAACTCGTCGAAGTATCCAAAGTTTGTTGGACCACAGCGCCGAGGGTAACAGCGTTTTCTTAATTCTAAAAACATATCAGGATAATAATTACGGTGGGCTGCACACCTTTTAGTAATTAAAGAGCCTTAGAGTAATAGTTAAAAAGTTAACTATGCAATATTAGTTAACCAGCCCACTAGTTAGCAGGACTTTGCTGTATTATGATGTACTAACGCTCACGATGCTATGCCAAAAAAACCACTATTCTAACTGAACAAGACTGCTTTTAAAAATTGTTTAATATATTAGGTGAAACACCCAGTATAAAAGAGGTCATATAAAAAAAAACGCCAAGTGCACGTCATGGGTATATTTAAGAATGTTCGCCGCATAATTGATCGGCGATGAATAATCAGGAGAGTGCGACCATCTGGTTCCAACGTGCTGTCGTCGCAGGGCTTCGCAAGCGAACGCCGTTCGCACTAATCTGCATCACGACATCTGCGCGGCCACTGATTGTGCTCTCTTTTCGCCACTTGTAAAATGTTTTTCCCCGACGTCGTTCTTATTAAGTGCACGCGTATTATGGGACCATAGTTTCTAATGTTTTGTATTTGTTACTCGTGTTTGAAACCAAATGTCACATGAAAATTCATAACGCGTCTTGGTATCTCGTGAAGCGAGCGTAGTGATGCCTGCACTATCGCACTGCAACCCACAAACGGAAAATTCACGCATTAGAGCGCGCAGTACCTCTACACAGCTCAAGTATGTGGCGACGATGAGAACATGAAAGGCTACGAAGCTGTTATATCGCCAACCTAGCTGCTGAACGATTCGACAGAAATAGCAAAGTATTTATGGTTTCTAAACGGTTCAATCACTTTACTGTTTGTGTCTCATGGAGTAAGGGAATTTCGTGCAGACGCCTACAAAGACAGATGAGCGCAGTATCTGCAGTTATCGAATATTTACTGGATGGAGTGGCGATGGCTTTCGCACTACAGTGATTATTGTAGATAAGCAGTTGTTTTCTGCAGTGAGAGTGACTAACGGAGCTAAACACACTTGGAAGCCGCATCGGCTGGTGTTTCGAGGTGCTAAAACTATCTTGGAAAGCGGTTAATTCAAGGCCGAAAATTTATACCTTTAATATGACGACATCGCATATCCTCCCCAACCTTATACTTCGAGCATACGCAAGGGGCGGTGTATAGTCTCTTACAAATGAAGAAATGAAAGAAAAGAATGCAGTCTCTATCGCCATCGACAGCAGGTGTAAATATTAAGAGGACGACAATAAATACATGTAACATGCTAACGGTTCACATATGGCAGCAGCCGAAACGAGGTACCGATCACGTGAAAAGATGCCGGACGTGCCGCCGCTTCATCTACTTGGATTTTCTTTCTTTTTTTTTTTTGAGGAGAGGAAATGGCGCAGTATCTATCTCACCTATATCGATGAACACCTGAACCGCGCCGGGAGGAAAGGGAGGAAGGTGGAAGTGAAAGAAGAAAAGAAGGAAGAGATGCCGTAGTGGAGGTCTCCGGGATAATTTCGACCACCTGGGGATCTTTAACGTGCACTGACATCGCACAGCACACGGGCGCCTTTTGCGCTCCGCCTCCATCGAAACACGGCCGCCGCGGTCGGGTTCAAACCCGTGTACTCCGTCTCGGTAGACGAGCGCCTTAACCACTGAGCCACAGCGGCGGGTTAATCTACTTTCATTCTTCTCTTTAGGCAGTGAGCTTGACTTCCGTGACTGCTTTCGTGGATCGAGGAGCCGCCGCCATCAGCCGCCTTTTTTGCTGCTGGATGATGATGATGATATCAACTTTATTTTCCGCCAGATAAGGAGGCCCCCTACTCCCCGTCCCCGGCACTCCTACCGGGTTTAACTACGTTGAAAACCCGACCACTTTTTTCATCCCTGGATAGCCGCCGCGGTGGCTCAGTGGTTATGGGGCTCAGTGGTTATAGTTCGTGACTTCTGTCGGACTTCTGTATAAGGAATGAATGAGAGGTGGCATCCTGTTTAGGTGTGTTTCGATGCGGGCTGGACTGGTGAAAATCCAACAAGAGTAGAATATTCCACGTCTGCAGAAGCTTCGGCAAATGACTGCTTGGCGACAGAATTGGGTGTGGTGCGTGAACTGAGCACAGGCTTCTCGAATTTCATCTATTGGGGTCTTGCTTGTCGGCAGCTGGAAGATGTTTGCACACTACATTAATTTTTTCATAAAGTGTGTCGTGGCGATGAACCGCCTTGCGCGATGCATTGCTATGTTTTTAGCGCGAACGTACTTATAGCCGCACTCCCCGGGTTTCCGCGGTGTCTGTCTGTGTGAAGCCTCAAAGGAGAAAGTGTAACTGGGTCACTGGGTGAGTGGGGCATCTCAGTGGCGCTGAGTAGGTGGTGGTGTCCGCCTACAAATTGAGGCAGTTATGCGTTCTTGCTTTTCTCAAAACCAGGGGAAGGTTTAGGCTCTGTAGATTTGAAACGAAACATAAATTATGCATAAAGAAACAGTAATATGGAAGGAGCACAGAATTGCTGTTCGACTACCACAAAACACCTCCAACAAAAACTGATGCTCCTAGGGGTACACAACACCTTCGAAGAATTGAGGGAAGCCGAACTCGTAGCCTCGAGACAAAGAGTAACGCTGACGAGGACTGGGCGAACCCTCCTATCGAGGCTAGGGTTCGGAGAAGACGCAGGTAAAGAGTGGAGGAAAACTCACAAAGACGAACAGACACGAATGATCATGGTTATGTCCATACCGAAGCACATGGATCCGGAATTATGCAAGGAGAGGAGAAGCTCAAGTGCTGAGGCGCGGACAAAATTGCACAGATCAAGCAACAGCGTAGTGTACACGGACGCGACCATGAATCCAAGGAGGCAATACATGGTTTCCACGGTAGCCGAAAACCATATGCAGGAGCGGACCAGTACGAACGTTAAGCACGTCAGCATGTCTGAGGTGGAAGAAATAGCCATAGCGCTTGCCCTAGCACATGGAACGATGCAGGGGAAATGTCATGATATTAACGGACTCAAAACAGGCGTGTCGCAACAGCTTCAATGGTAGGCTGTGCAAGCAAGCAGAAAATATACTAGAAGGCGCGGGAGCCAGCCCCCAGAACCGGAACGTAGAGCACGCACTAGTATGAACGCGAGGGCACACGGGAGTGAGGGGAATCAGAGAGCTCATGAGATCGCGCGAGGGTCTCAAACCGCCGGATCTCGAGTCATGGCTTCGAAAGAAACCCAAATCAAGTCCCAGCGACGTGCACAGACATTCTAGGCTACTAAAGAGGTACCAGAGGTTATCCTGTCATATGGCGGCAGCTGCAAAAAGACTCATAACCTAACCTCAGTAGGTTGAGCAAAATGCATCCAACACATTGCAAAGGTGTGTGCCCCTGGTGCGGGGGTAACTTAACATTATATCACATAACATGGGAATGCGACCAAAAATCGGTGAACCCAATCATTCAAAACCGATTGTGGCGCAATGGGAGCAGATGCTAACCAGCAAGGACGGAAAGAATTAGCAAGGCCTGGTCCAACGTTTCCATTTCTTAGTTTTTGGGCACCTATCTATATAGCTGCTTCGATACGTCCTATAAAACATGAGCGTGCACAGCGCCGATAATGTGGAATAAATTAAAGAAAAATGCGAATTTCGTTGCATGCATTAGAGGAATGTATCAAGCAAAAACTTATGACATTTCCATCATGCCCATCCTTCATACCAGTTTCAGGAGGAACGTCATTTGATTCGGAAAAATTACAGCAAGGCGTTTGGACCATAATTCATCTTTATTTCACAAAGCGGATTTGTATCTGACGACGAAAGCCTAGAAGTTGTCTTCACAGATGTTTTTTTTTGTGTCAGCACTTCTGCACTGGCAGGATGAATGCCGCTGCGTTTTCCGTGTTTCAGCTGCTCTTTGTTCCTCTTATGATGTGAGTACTAGGCTACCAGGCCAATGCGCAGTTTTTAACGCGGCAGCGTTAATTGTGGTTTTCAGGGGCAACAGCATCGGCGGCGGCGTGTCGAGAATAGCCCTCCTGCCACCTAGGTCACGTGACATTGTGATGTCATCACAACCTGCCCACTGGATTGGGAGCAAACTGCCCACATGTCAGGCAAGCCAGAAATGGAATCGAGACAATCGAAGGATCTGAACAAAAATCTCGCTGTCCCCATTCCCATCCCTTATCCCAACCGATTTTCTTACAACCATTCATCCTATCCATTCGCCCATCCCTTCCTCTACTTCCCAGAGGAGATCAGGGGAGTCTCCCCGGGCCAGCTACCCCGGTTGTGGGTCGCTACAGTAGCAGCTTCGCCCCCCCCCCCCCCCCCCCCCTTTTTTCCTTTGTCCCACCTACGGGTGGTAAAATTATCATTGCCCACGGGGCTATTCTTTTATTCTCAAATTGGGTTAAGCCTGTTGTACGCATGTGGCGCAGGCAGGGGCTTATTATTTTGATTTATTTTTAGGTAGCCCCAACGTACTGCATGTTTGCCCGCGGGGGCAGGAGGCAGATAATTTAGTGACTACCACGAGTAGGGTTGCTCGGAAAGAGCAACGCTGGTATCACAAGCCACGCAGCCGACTTTGTTTGAAACTGCCACCTGGAAGGGCAGAGGCGCATCCCTAAACTGCTGCATAACTGGGCCAGGAGTAGTACGAAGGCTCCCCGCGATCTAGCAGAGAATGACCTATTCCGCATATATGTTCATGTAGGCAGATCCTAGGAGACAGGGAAGGAGTATTTTCGAGGAAAGAATTTCTAATCCTACCGCATTGTACTTTTAAGAGTAGGTGAACCGTTATGTGACGGTGAAAGAAAGCAAAGTTGAAGTGTCCGCGAACTGATAAGCAAAGAGGATCACAGGCTCTGAAGGGACCCAATAACGCATCGAGGTCTACCCTTGAGGCAGAGTTTCAATGCGCCGTGAAATTATTTCTTTTGCTTACCTTTTGTCCTGGCAACTTTCACACGTATCGTCGGGAGGAAAGCGGTTAGTTCACGTGTTTTAGGCGCCTGTTTGAATCCTGCAGCATTCTCTATTTTTAAGTGCAGTACAGCAAGGTGATCGCTGTGTGAAGAAGGCTATTTGCAGATGTCAAGCAGAAGTGCTTGAAGTATATATGGCAACAAGCGCGTCGATGGCGGCGAAAGGAGCCGCGATGGGACCCTGAAGTGACCGTAGCGACCCTTTAACGCTATCGAATCATACTCTTAAGCTGAACTTAATAGACCCCCAAGTTTTTATGCGCTCTAATGGACGCTAGGTGCTTGCATTTTTAATGATTATGTTTTCATTCCCATGTGTTTAATTTGCCAACCATTTCTTGTCGAAGCACCAGGCCGATGTTTTTGTAAGAGTAATGTATTGTATTGTATTGTACTTTTGTATGAGTGATATCCGCCGGAAAGCGGCTTTATCACTTTGTTAGTGACGTGAGGAGTGACCAGACTTATATCAAATGATCGGGGATGAGTGCAGCTGATTCTATGTTCTTCGAGATTGCAGTGGCTAATTTGGGTAATGTGTCTTGAAATTTTTTTGTCAGATTTGATCTGATCGCGGCTGAGGAGGAGGAGGAAAACTTTTATTCCTATTTACAGTGAGAGGTCGATGGGGCGAGCCGGAAGGGCCCGCCCCTTACAAACACTAGGAGGGATCCCTAGTCCGGGATCCCTGCAGCTTCCGCAGCGGCCCGGGCTCTAGCTACCAATGCCTGTTGGGCATGGAGTTCGGAGCAGCCGCGCAGGGCAGCTTCCCAGTCCTCTCGAGTGGGGTGGAGGTGGGGTGGGTAGGCAGGATTGGAAGGGCATGCCCACACCATGTGGTAGGTGTCCGAAAACTCCTCCTCACAGTGTGGGCACGCGCCCGAGAAAGAAGAATTGAAGTGCTTAAGTACTGCCGGGGACAGTACAGTATTGGTATAGAGGCGGAGAAGAAAGCGCTCCTCCACCCTGGTGAGGCCTTTACAGGGATGGGGATAGAGACCATGAAAGTTTTGATAGAGAGGTGATCTCTTTAAAGGTGATGGCCGGATTGAAATTAAATTCCGGATCAGGCTGCGGATGAGGCGACGCCCGGTGAGTAAGCGCGCGGGCGACAGCGTCGGCTGCCTCGTTCCCCTCAAGACCCGCATGAGCCGGAGCCCACACGATGGTACGGTGGGTCGGAAACCCTGTGTATTCGCATGCGTGGAGAATTTTGAAAGCACGGTCTGGAATATACCCTTGCTCAATATTGCGGCAGGCGCCCCTGGAGTCCGTAATAATGACTCGGGACTCTGGATCTGCGGCGGCCAGTGCAATGGCGATCTCTTCCGCAAATGTAATGTTTGGGGCACGGAAAGTAAGGCCCTGAACTGTAGTGTTTTGGTGGATGACGGCCGCCGTGTACCAACCCCCATGGTGTGGGCCGGCGGCGTCCACATAGAAGACACCTGGCTTATGGCCATATTGTTGAGAAATAGCCTCCGCCCGCGCGAGACGGCGACCATCATGGGTGTCTGCAGTCATGTTCTTCGGAAGGGGTCGCACCTGGAGTGCAAAGCGCCAGGCTTCAGGGATGCGGACCCGTTATTCTGTATGTGTTGCGTAGGATATGTGTAAGCGGGTCAGAAGGCGGCTCCCCGCAGGTGTGTTGCTTAGGCGCAAGTATTGATTGTTAAGATGAGCTTCGCGGCTGAGAGCGGATATGATTGTTTTCTTAGTCGACCGCCAGGCACGTTTGTTACTATCACCGCCGACTATTATTTCAGTCCCTTGTGGGCTCAAGTCAGCCCAAAAAAGATGACGAAAAGAATTAGTTTCACTGTCACTTCAATTTCCTCGTGTATTCTTCACGCCATTGCCACGATCCCGTAGCAATATCGTGTAATGTTCGACTACATTGTCGGGTTACATCTTTCTTTACGTGCCGAAAGCAATATAGTGCCTTATCGCCCGATATTTTTTATGTACTTTTGATCCGCATATCGTGGAAAACGTTTGTATTCGCACTGCTGAGCATATGCGGATAACAATTTAGGTTAAAGCTTGCCTGGAGACCAATAAAGGCCACCCACGGTTTTGAAAATGGAGCTTTATATATATGGCCATATTCAAAATACAATGCCTTGAGGAGCTTGTAGATGGCATGATTAGATTTCCGTGTTATACAGGTGAGCTTGGATAAAGAGGATTACGTAGATGAAGAAGGAGCAGAAGGAGAAGGAGAGGTAGAGGGCAACTACCGAACACCATCACTTTCCACACAGCAGAACTGACCTGGATGAGAATCAAGTACAAGATCACTTTAGCACCAATAGAGACCACCTATGTCTTTAAGACGCGGATTTGGAAAACACAAACACACTCAGATGAGTACCCCTCGAGCGGGAAAAAAAAATTCAGGGAGCACTTTGACTGTCTAAAGTGCGTACAGCCGAACATTGGTGACGTCGCCACTGGGTGACGTCAAACATAATTAATGACTGATTACTAAGTAATGTGAAATTATAATTAATGGCTAATTACTGATTAATGACTAAATACTGATTAACTGCTCATGAATGACGCTTACCGCCTTTAGGAGTGGAACGCCACAGCGTGTTTGCAGCGCTGCCAGGGAGTCCATGGAACGCCACCACCCGTTCGGCGCGCTGCCTTGCCCTTTGAACGCAACGCTTTTTGGGGAAAGGAAATGGCGCAGTAATTCTCTGTCATCTCGGTGGACACCTGAACCGCACCGTACAGGAAGGGAGGAAGTGGCAGTGAACGAAGAAAGAGGGGCCGTAATGAAGCGAATGAAAATAGTACTTAAGGAAAGGAAATTGCGCAGTAACTGTCTCATATATCTCGGTGGACACCCGTCATCCATTTGATGACGTCAGCTGCGCTCGTCGATGAATCACCCCAATCGCTGGATGTAACGCCGGACGGACGGGCGAATGAGTCATTAAAGGCTTTCGCCTCGATATATAACAGCGGTATCCTAGCGGTACTTAGCTATGGGGCAGAAGCATGAAGTCTAATAAACTAAAGAATAGAACCTAGATTGTGGACAACACAGTGAGATACTGAAAGGGAAATGATAGTTGTACCGCCAAGATACAAAAACGAGACGGACAGGGTCAGGGAAGAAATGGTAGTTAATAACATCCTGTTTGAAATCAAGGAGTAATGTGGACTTGAAGGGCATGTAGTGCGAAGGCATAGTAACCGATAGTGCTTAAGGGCACAGGGTAAGCCCTATACTTCCCATGCATTTTAGGCCATGTTGAGGTACATGTTTCTCGACAACTAATAGGTGTACTCTGGTAACATATATATCATTTTGTTCCAAATTTTGCGCTCTTTTTACTGAACTAGAATAATTGAAATGCTTTGAAAATTTTATTTTTAATGAAATTTCTACCTGTAGTACATAAATTTCGGCTTTATTTTCACATTTGAATATTCATAACGAAAAAACTACTGAGTGGAATTGCTTAATTCTAGTTCAGTAGTTGCCAACACTTATGTCGATGGTTGCAAAAGAAACTCAGCTGTCTGTCTTCAAAGACAATGGAAATAATGGTACCTTTATAAGAAAAAACACTGTTTTGAGATAATTGAGCCTAAAGTGAAAAAAGATGTGAAACACAATTTTTTATTCGCAAAAACACATTCATAGCCATTGGTTTAATAGCATCTTACTTCGTAGTCACTGTCGCAGTCAATTTTTTGCGTTTGGGCTTGTCATTTTGCTTGCTGGGCCTTTTTTGTGAGCTGTCGTGTTACTCGATCCGCAAAGTACATTCGCTTATGGTCAGTTTGCCTCAGCCACTAGATGGTGTTGCGCCCTGGGTTCAATCCACACGCCTTAAAAACGTTGATCCCTGCGATTCTATCATCATTAAATGAAATAACAGCGTCCAGTGATGCCATCCTTAGGGTATGAAGCCTAACAAACGCGCGCTTTGTCAGAATTTCGGTGAGCTCAACCCTTCCACCGCACTGTCTGCACACAAAACTCTTTGTAATTGCACAAATGCCGTCCATGTCCATTAAGGCATATACACTGCTGCTCTGTAGCACATCCTCTTCCTGGAAGCACACAGAAAATCTTAAAAGCTTTGATGTCGAGGAGCTGGCGCGTTTGACGTTCGGCGTCACATTAGGTCGTGGACACCCTTTTGATTTTTCACGATGAGTGTAACGGCTGCCGTGAAATTCACGCCTTCCGAAGGCCTTCTTTGCCCAAGGCATCTCATCTTATCAACAACAACCAACAACGGCACAAAGTACAATACTCATCGGAAAGGAAAACACTCGGACGCAGCTGCATGAAGGTTGCAGAAACGTGGAAAAGTACGCAGCGTCTCAGGATTATCTTGGCTAAAAAAAGACAGCTGAACAATAGTTGCCAAGCAATTTTTTATATGCAGCTGATTTCAGACAAGCTTTCAAATCAGGTGGTGGAATTTTTGGTTGAAAAAATTGGGGATAAACGCGGAGGGTATCCGGAAAGGGGGTGTGGCTGCTGACTACTTGGGTTCGAAAAAAGCATTTTTCAGCCCGAAATATGGCTTTCTGAGGAAAGTGCAATCATGGAACATGTGTAGAAAGAATTTAGCTTCTTAAATTGCGAAAGAAAAAAAAACTTTTTTTTTTTCTCATTTTACCTTACCCTGTGCCCTTAAAGGGACACTGCGGGTAACTCCATCAAGTCATCGTCCTTGGTAAATTTTTTTGCTGCTTCTTTTTGGCAATGTTGACTTTTCTCCGGCAGAAAAAAAAACACAGTTATTTGAGAGAAAATTGTATTTACAATTTCTGCTGCAATAGCTTCAAAGTGGTGACAGTCTTTGTAAAGAGGACGGGCTGCCACTATTTTTAAGTCAATGGCAGCGTAGCAATTTCTCCGGGATTCGTGGCGATAACTAACTGTTTCACCTGCGAAATCGGTCGGGTATAAAGACAAACCCCTTTTGTTTTTGTTTGTGTTTAATGCGAAAGCATAACTATTCCCATTACGAGAGAAGCCCGCGGCGTGTTTGTGTGTGTCCTTTCTTCCTTTCTTGCTGAAATATTTAGTTTATTTATTTATTTATTTACGGTTTGGCTCGGTTACACCGACGGCGGCGACATGGCTTCACCCACAAACGGGCGTTTAAGAGCTGTGCTAAAAAAATTTGGACAACAGAAGTTACAACATAAGCGTTAATGAGGCACCTACTACTCCAATATAGTTGTGCTTATGGGAAAAAGGCCTATGTCATGGTCTATATAAAGTTCTTGTATATTAGTAACTGTACTCCTCTGCGGTGGCTTGCTTCCCTTTCGCTCTCACTGCGAGACTAGAGCGCTCAACTTCTGTTGTGCCGCAGCTGTGATTTCCTCAGAAATGCCTTGCGACAACAGTAGTACTTAATTCTTTCTTTGCGTTTTAATCTTGCAGAATAAGTCTCATGTGCGTTCACCACGCCAGTGCGGAAAATTGTGGATCACAGGTAAATACTGCCTTATTTCTCTAATGGTAAAGAATTTCAGTTCCACGAAGGTGCGATAGCCGGAGCATGTTCCATAGATAGCGTATCGGATAATTTTGAAAACGGAAGAATTGAATTTTTCACAAAAGCAGGCCAAATAAATTGTGACACGCTGTTGCTTCTATTCTGCGCTACAAAAATAGGCTTCAAGATGAAAAATCGGAAAGACCATGGAATTTTTTTCCTTGGTCGTGGTTAATATACCTTGAGAAATAATCATCTTGCATGTATACACATATATACTGCATACAGTTCCCTGATGGTCTTCGTTGTTTTTGTTAAAGGTGTGCAATTCTGACGCTGACTGCGGACCCGGTTCTCCTTGCCAAGACAAGCTAGGCGACCCACCGCACGCTACGGAAGCAAATGGCACAAGTTATGAGTATGAAGAATACCCTTTCACGCCTTTATCAACTGATGAAAATTATGGTCATCAACTTGGAAGGATGTCTAACGGTCGTGCGCTGTTACCTGCGTCAGTGTCAGACGACGCTCAGCATAATGAAGCTTCTTACGAAAATGGTATTCTGGAAATAACGGATCCGCCTGAGGAAGCAGTGTTAGCTGGAGATCCTCCAAAGCACGATTATCCAAACCTTCCCGAAACGTCTAAAGAACTAAATGAAACCGAGCGATATGAAACTGATCCCTCTGAAGTATATTCAGCCTTTGAAGACAAAGGTCTGCAGGAAAATTCGAATGAGGTTGGCAATGAAGTGTCAGATGCAGTTGCACCAGCTCAGTGGAGCCCAGAGTCTGATGGAAGCGTCGAACAGAAATCATACGATTCGGATACTGAAGAAGCGCTAGATGGAAGTGCATCATCTCAGGAGAACCGAGTGCACAATGAAAACAGCACGCAGGGGTTATTGCATGAGTATAGCAGCGAAATAGCTGCTGAAGGTGAACCCTCTCAGGAAAGCTTTAAAAAAAGCGATGAGGAGCAAACGTACGATGTTTCCAGCGAAGAATTCCTAATTGAAACTTTGTCATCTCAGGAAAAACATGTTCCTAGTGAAAACAACGAAAGCGGCCCGCATGGAATTGCAAATGGGCTTGGCAGAGCCGGACAAGATGAAACTGCGCTAGGTGAGAAAAGCCCAGTCTCACCAGGAGGACGTACGCAGGAACTATCCCATGGGCCTCACGCCGCAGGGCCAAGTGAAACTACTCGAACTAAGCAGCACTCAGTCTCTCAAGAAAGCGGTGCACAGGGAACACTCCTTGGGCACAATGGCCTTGTGCCAGGTGGAGATACGTTTGCTCAGCATTACCCCATCCCTCAAGTAAGCAGTATGCAGGGTAATGGTCTTGGCGGCGATTCCGGTTTGGACTATGGACAAGCGGGAGGATTTGATCAATCTTATGGTTCACTGGGAGCGAGGAAGTTTTCAGGGAGGGGAGGAATGGCAGAAATGGGTGGTGCCGGTAGAAAGGGAGGAATGATTGCGGGCTTAGTGGTGGGAGCATTGGGGTCGGCGGTAACGGGAGCAGTTGCAGGATATGCAATGGGAAGTATGACACAAATGGGACGAATGAGCATGGGAAGAATGAATACGGGAGGATTCGGAGCTTATGGCAGACCAAGAGGAGTGGGAGCAATGGGACCGATAGGAGTGGGAGGAAGGGGACGAATGGTAATGCCAGAATATGGAATGGATGCATACGAAGAGGGACAATACGGACTGGGACCGTACGGATTTGGAAGCACGGGAATGGGAGGAATTAGCAGAATGGGTGGTGTACGAGCGGGAGGTTCGGGAACCGGACGAATTGCAGGTGCTGGAGGGGGGAATACAGAATGGGAAAACCAAGGAAGTTCACTGTCGCAACCTCAGCAATCTGCAGGTGCACCTCAAGCACAAGCTACTGCGGTACGGCCCAACACTGCATCGACGGGGCCATCATCGCCGCTATATGCACATGCGCCACCTTTGTCTCCAGTTACACGAGTCGGAAGTCCGCCAACTGGAGCCGTGACTGCACCCGCGCCTCCTCCACGAGGACGCCCGCCGTCGCTTCATAGGACACCACCTGTGCCAGCGCCCCGTCGAACGTTGTCATTAGGAGCCGGGAAAACACTCGTGCCACCAACACGTAGAATGTCGACCGTAGGAGGCGGCAAAAAACCCGTGCCCTCTTTACGGGGATCTGTGCTGGTTGGAAGGGCGGAAAGACCTACACCTGCACCACGTAAAAGCCTGTTGGCCCGTGTGAGTGCACCCCTGCCCGCACCGCGTAAAAGCATGCCGCTAGGAAGCAGGCCTAAAATTTCTTTTTCAAGACCATCTAACCCACTTGTCCGGGTCGCTTGAAAACGTTGAACTCCTAACAAATGCCAAATAAAGAGCTCACCTGACACTGAAAACAGGGTAATGTTCAATATTGGCTCCTTTTTAACATGCAGAATGCACACAAACTATTCCTTTAGGATATTATACTTTCCGGTCTGTAGTTTGGCGCCTCTGTGCGCCAGCATAGCACATATTCAAATAAGCCTTGGTATGCAGCATACAGGGTGATAACAGCCTCTGTAATCTCACTACGATAACACTGCTTCAAAATTTCGAGGCGGAAGCAGGTAGTGAAAGACATAAAAACTGCTTTACTACAAGCTTGCCGTGAATTCATGTTTCTGAAAAAAAAAAGGGGGGGGGGGGGGGTGGAGGCGAGAAGACTCCGCTACTTGAATAGAGACTTCTTCAAGGTGGTCGTCGCAGTGCGGTATGCGAGATAACGCAGTGATTGTTTTCGGGTGAGTTTGAACTACTTAAACATGTATAGAGAGCAGTGGCGCGTCTAGGGGAACGTGCGTTATGCGTGCAGCACTCCCCTAGCATTCCACGGCCCCTCCAAATCTGTCACCTTTTTATCGTCCCCTGAGAAACACAAAAATCTTTCGAGAGCATACCATCTTGCCCATATTGAGCGTCCAGGGTATTAGCAAAAATAAATTTGACCTTATATACTTCATTTCTCAAGAAGATGTTTCACAATCTGCACACCAAGAAGCAGATGAGGAGAGACTCTGAAGTAGTGACTTGCGATCAGCAGGCCGCAAACCACTGGACTGTATTCTCCGGCTCAAGAACCGCATTACAGATAATAAAAACATACATGAAGCCATGCGCTAGCGAGCAGCTAATCGGGAAAATTGAACTTTGGCTAGGTGAATCACTCCAGCGTTATCACACCATTAGGCTTCAGTGAATACCCAGCCATTATGGTATCCATTGGAAGCTAGGCTGGCTCATACTGATCGGGATTCCATCCAAGTCTCGTTCTCAAACAGCGACGTAGCCGTCTCACTGGCTCATTCAACTGCTATGCAATTGCATTGGAATGATATGAGCCATTAGCAGGACCGCATATCTCGGCTTGATGCTCGTTCGCCACTTCGCCTACCATAAAATGTTATCCGACGTCAAGGAACTCTGCTCCAACGGTTACGGTTTGGTGTCGCGAACACCAAAAGCTACCTCCACAAGATCGGAGTTGAAGCTAGGCTGAATCGCTTCACCTGCAACAACCCAGAGGCAATTCATCGTATTTTTGAGTGCCCTCACTCAACTGCCATGTAATTGCGTATTTTGAGTATTTTGAGTATTGAGTATTTTTAAATGCCCTCACTAAAAATACTCATGATACTCAAAAATACTAAAATAAAAACACTCAAATAATGAATAGAAACCAAAGCTAAACCATGTCTAACCGTGCTTATCAGCGCTTTCGCTCTGTATATATTGGCTCAGGTGAGTTGAGCCAAAGCCGCGCCGCATTTATTTTTCTGGCAAACATGACACATACTAAGGTTATAGCCAGGGCGGCATGTAGCAGGAATTGATGATGCTTAATACTGCCGAAGGTCTATTCGTATTTTTGATAAAAAAGAAGGTCTCATGGCCGGCCTATGCTGCTCAACCTCGCAAGACTAGTTTCTGATGGCATACAAGATAAAAGCAAACACTGGTTAATCCAGGATCACGGGGTTAAAACAGTCTGCGCAACACGCACGTTTGAAGTCGCTTACGTCAAGCTGTATTATTAAAGTAGACTTTTAATGCGGATGCTTGGGCTCACTTAGATCGAAGCAAACTCCATTCAATGCCCGCTGTAAACGATTATTGACGGCGCAGAAAGTAATATGCCTTTTAAGTAATGAATAATTATGCCTCGTTCTCGAAACGTTATTGGAATCTTTTAGATTATTGATTATGTGCCTGCTTTGCGCACCCTTATCGATGTGCTCCTATTTCTAGATGCTCCGCTCATAACATTTCATTTCAACCCTGGTGAACATAGCCACAATGAAAAGAAATAAAACCTTGAAGTCATTCGCAAAGACGTCTTCTCGCCTCGCAGCATGAAAATTGCGTATGCGCATTCCTGATATTTGGAATGGTGTTTCAAGGCGAGGAATCGTTCATGGCGCGCAGAGAGCATCGTTAATAGGAGAACCTACGCCTTAAGCAATGGGTAATGCGCGTACATGATTGGCATAACCGATACATAATTAGAACCAGATATTTGGCGCTGTCGTCTCTTTCCTTCTCTACATTCACCATTCACTAATGTGCAATAGATTGGTACCCTCAAGGTACGGTTTGGGTGTCCACCGAGATGTGAAACAATTACTGCGCCCTTTTATTTCCTCAAAAACCAATTTTGAATTTTCAGTTGATATTCTCGTTAATGAAGCTGTTAGTTTTCCCCACGGTGTTTGCCCTTTTTGTGCGCAGTCGTTCTTTGCCATCGCCTTTCGTAAAATAGTGCGTTCACTACACTGCTTATTGTGAACAGTATAGTACACAGAACTCTGGTAATTTCTTCTCCCATGGCGTAAAGCGGTCTAGTTGTAGGGCAACGAAGCCCATGTTTTGGGCAACATTGAAAATGAAGTCCTTTATTAGACGTGAAACCTTCCGCACAAATATGACTTCCAAAATGCAGATATTAGTGACCTTATAAGCGACATGTATGATGTTCTACATCGATTCCTATCAGAATTCATCCGGGCACATTGAGGGAAATGGTGGAGAACATCCCTTTGAGGGAGAAAAGCGCTCTTGCGATCGCTGTCGAAGTTCTCCGTCAGCGAAGAGCTTGAGGCGGACCGTCCCTTCACTGCTCCTGTATACAGCAAGTGATAGTGTGATGACAGATTTGCATAAAGACGCAGTAGCCTGGCTCCTTTGTCTCAATTTCTCGGCACAAGGAGGTCGCAAGTATAGGTTTTTCTCGCCGTGGCCGCTTTTTATACGATCTTTCATTAACTCTGTCATTCTAACCGCTCTTTGCTACGGTATCGGGCGACTGAACTTCATGCACTGTAGTCACGTGCTCCGCACGCCATGACTTTGTGAACCCAGAGTTAATGTAGTAGCGCTCATGGATGGATGGATGGAAAACTTTATTAAGCAAGTGAGTTTGGACCGTACAAGATCTCAGGGCCACCGCACAGCCTTCACATTACTCGCATGTGTCCAGGCCACGTAGGGCCATGGCACTGGCACCCCGGTTCACACAGCGAAGTTGCGCGTCCGGGTCCTGCGACGCAAGGAGGGCCTCCCATTCCTCCCATGTACCGATGGCGGGCTGTCCCTGCGGGGGAGGATCGGCAGGGCAGCCGAAGAGGATGTGGTCTAGGGTGGCGTGCGGTTCTCCGCAGAGAGTGCACTCTGGGGAAACATGGCGGAAGTTGGATAGAAGCTGAGGGGTAGGAAGAGTTCGGGTCTGGAGTCGCCTCCAGAGGATTTGTTGGGAGTGGGTGTCACAAAATTCGGCGGATTTTAGAAACAAAGAAAAACCGCCGCGCGCACGGCGTCTCGCCGGAGCGAGCCCAACGGGAGAGAGAGAAAGCCCCCGCCGAGCGCGTGCCTCTCTCTCCATCGCCATGGCGTGCGCCGAAGGAATGAGTCATCCACGCCGAAGATTCTCGAACATGCGAGTCGGTTCTTCTGCTGACCGGAGTAAAAGGGCGTAGCCTTGCGTGCACTAAGTCACGTCCCCCTCCTCTGCACTCGGACGTCGGCGACGCCGCCACGACGGCGCCACGCTAGAACACGCTGGAACCTTCGCGAAACGACTCCTGACTCTGACCAATGGGGACGCGCGGCCAGTGAGAAGAGAGAAGGGAGACAGCACTGCAAATGCTGCGTGTATGTGCGCGCCTACTCTGGCGCGTTGAACAAACAGACGTGAAAGCGAGCCTATAAAAGAGGACGTTGACCGCTATCAGTCAGTCCGGACCGCCGTTTAAGCTTCGGAGAAGCGCGCCCGTTCGACTCCCGGGGAAAGCACCACTCGGCCAGCCACGGACCAACGAGGCAACCTTCGCCAGTCTGCGGGACGGCATCGTCGTGGAACTCTGGTCGTCGGACTGCCGCAGTGCCCGGTGAACAAATTGTGTTTTATTTGTTTACCTCTCTCTCTTGTGTTAGTGCACTTTAGGTGCAATATTGCCTCTGTATTGTATTCTCTCTCGAGTTTAACATTGCACGAGTTGCATTGTTTTGTTAATCACTTTGTATGTGTCTGTACTAGTGACTGTGAAATCCTCTGTATCGTCTCTGCTGTATAAACTTTGTTTTGTTTTGTAAACCTCTGGCTCCGACCCATTCTCTGGCTTGCGACCAGCGAAAGCTGGGCACCGAACGCCCAAAAACCTCTTGTCACTTGGTAGCTGGTCTCCGCTGAGTTTGCCACGCTGATTCGAGGGCAGCTCCTTCGAGTCCGAGACCGCTACCCCCACACGCTCTAAGGGTGTCTGGGAGCTTCCCACGTAAACGTGCGCGAAGTCTGGGTGACAGTGGGATAGGCGGGGGTGGGGAGGGGGATAGAGTCGACGGGCAAGGCGTGCTTGTTGAGTTAGTTCTGAGAACGTGTGTGCCCGCTCCCTCGAGAAATCCCGGCTGGGGTCGCCATTTGCCCGGCAAATAAGTCCTCGGGCTATGTTATCGGCGGCCTCATTTCCGGGATTGCCAGAGTGAGCCGGCACCCACACGAGCTCAATACGCCTATCGGGATTTAGGGTGCACATTCTCAATATCTGCCACGCGGGGGGATGGACGCGTCCGCGGGCGAAGTTAAGAATGGCTGTTTTGGAATCGCTTAGTATATAAGCCGCATTGGTTTGGGCAATGGCTATTGCTATAGCTGCTTCCTCTGCTTCTTCCGGGGTACAAGGTGGGTCTATGAAATGGGTAAATGGGGGGGCTGCTGGATGATAAGCCACAGCTACTGAACGGTCTGTACCACACGCGGCGTCCACCCAGCGCACATCCTCTAAAGTGCCATATTCTTTATGGAGAGCTTTGGCTCGCGCGACTCGGCGGGATTGATGGTATTCAGGGTGGACATTCTTAGGAAGGGGTTTCAGGATAAGCGCGGAGTGTATGGCGCGAGGGAGAGAGATGAAGTCTGTCGTGTGTGCCGGTATGCGAATTCCCAGAGAATCCAGTATATATCGTCCAGTTTCCGTGCCAGCCAGACGAAGGTACTGTGTGTAGCGATGTGCATCTATAAGTTCTTGTATAGTGTTGTGCATTCCTAATTTTAAGAGTCTGTCCGTGCTAGTGCTCTTTGGTAGGTTTAGCGCTGCTTTGGTAGCCATGCGGATAAGAGCATTGATCTTGTCTTTATCCGAACAGGAGAGGTTTAGGTAAGGAGTGGCGTAAAGAATGCGGCTAAGCACGAACGCATGCAGCACTTTCACATTCACGAGCCGGTCTAGACGAAGTAGCGCTCACGCATCTCTTAAATATCGGCCCTCTTTGTTTTAGGACTAGCACTGAGAAATTTTCTCGACTTTGGTACATCGGTATTTTGCCCAAACAAGACACGTAGATGCATCCAGCACCTGAAACATAGAACTTGATGCTAATAATGAGATAAAAGAAAAAAATTAACATTACATCACTTCAATATTCAATGTACAATGTATCGTGGTGGTAGTTTCTTATGAAACATCCTCCTATTTGGCGAGCGCCGTTGAATTTCTCACTGTGCTGTCGATTGTCTCATGAGCTCATTAACTTGGCACTGTAAAGGCGAAGTTTATTTTATAATTTTCTAAAAACCAAACTGTTGAGATTTGCAAACAGTTTCGCGCTGACCTTCACTGGATCGAATATGCATTACACTCATCGCGCTACTGAGTCTCGTTGCACATACATAAAAAAAAATGAAAACACGAATTACAGTGCATGAGTATGTTTTCAGCAGACATGCATGTATACCCAGAAATGCATAAAATCTACGCTGCCGCTGTGCCGGTGACGTAAAATAAATTATATGAACCTACTCATATCTTAATCGTAGAAGTGTTGAAAACCGTGAAGGGTGAAGCCATGATAATTCAATTTGTACATATCCTGAACCACAGTTCTCGTATAAGAGTCAATCCTTAATAGAAATTTAGAGTAATGCTTTCTACGGGACTTCCTTTTCTCAAATGAGCTTTCCACAATATAGGACTCAGCCTGACACTTGTCTTCGCCAGCATCCAACCCTTCGGGGCTGTTCTGCGTGGCAGAAATTAAAATTTTTGCGGTTGCGCTTTGGTTGCCAATGTTCCTAGTTTTACAGTTAGTACAAAGCTCTCATCATTGCTGAAATGGAAGATTCTGGCCCTGTTTTTTAACGGTGATTTTCCTCAGATGCTTGATGAAAAACGAAGCCCTAAGAAAAAACAGTTCGTTCCGTTCGTACCTGCAATATGCATGAAGAAGTGTCCTATCTTATGCCAGGACCTTTCTGCTGCAAGTTTAAATGCTCGCGACCGATGCCGCAGTGTTTGAGAGGGCTATAAGAAGGCATCGAGGATGAGAAGCATGCAGCTTTTGGTCACAGTTCACTACAGTTTTCAGAGCCAGGACAGACTGAACATGCCACGTCATGTTCCCTAATGTGTATAATAACATCCTCGAAAGTTGCTCAAGAGAAAATCTCGAACTGTAAATTGTTTCTTTAAGTTCACCTCATCAGACAAATCAGTGTGTGAAAATCTACTATAAATGCTAAGCGTAGACAGTTGGGCTACTTGGGATTTGTAACACTATGACTCATCTTTCCAGTGCACATAAAACACCCTGACAGAGAGATACACGAACTCTCCCTCTGTCGAAGTGTTTTATGTGAGCTGGAACGATGAGTTATGGTGCTATAAATGCCTACAGCACAGAAAACCTTACACCTAATATTTCGTAAACAATCAGTACTGCCGTGCCGCCTTTTAGAACTTACGTAAGGCGATAACGTTTCATAAGTAGGTTCCGCGCTCCTGGTGGTGGTGGTGTAACACGTTTATTAAAACAGGCTTTTGTGTTAGGCGTTCAATAGTTCCTCGGCCAAGGTGACGAGGGTACGTTGGAGCTTCAGATCCAGGGAGACAAGCCAGACGGGCCACGAAGGAGGGGGGGGGGGGGGGGGGGGGGTTACGGGGAAAGGATAGGCGGAGGACTGGAAGGCTGAGTGTAAGACAGTGTTCTATATCTGCATATGTGTGTGGACAGTTTGGGCACTGAGGTGTGGAAGTGTACCGGTACAGATAAAGTTTGACTGGTCTATCTAAGAGATTAAATTGGGGTTCCCTATTGTTGTTTCCTCGGTAAATTTTGCCGACTACAGCAAGTACTCTATCGGCGAGACAGGGTATTTTAGGCAACGCCTCAAAAAACCCCAGCATGATGTGAGAAATGATAATATTTTACACTTCTGTTCGCAAAGCTCGTTCTCAAATTTGGCTGTCAAGTACACTGAACCAACAATATAATTTCGGCCAAGGATGAAAACCTCACAACGCGCCTTCTACTTTGAATATACTTCATACAAACCGTGACCAAGAACCTGAACCGTACGGAAAGAAGCATGCAACCAATCTACACATGGTCATACGGCCACAAGGATTGCTTTTAAATTTCATGCACTTGTCCTGTCCGCCTGATAGTGATCAGAAACCATACGGTTTTTGTAATGTCGTCTTTCAGTGTCATTTCTTTACTAACTATAATTCGCCTTGGTGTAAAATGAAGTGCATGTCTTATAATAGTAAAAAAGCTGCAACATGCTAAGAAAGGAGCTTCACACCGATCCTCACTTCTTTCCAGGCATGGATACAGAAACTAACTTTGTAATTTAGAGTCGAATACCTTGAAGGAGAGCCATGCTATGACAAATCTACGAAGCTGTACGCTAACAACATCCCCATGCAACATACACGTGCGTCGTAACGGCACTGGGTAAAAATTTTATCAAATATAGTAGTAATAAACTTTATTGCCCAAATGAGAAGGCGACAGTCTTCGCTCTAGGCGGACACCCTCCTTGGCCACAGGTCCTTCGAGTTCCAGTGCAGAGGGTCTTGAAATTTATTGACTTTTTAAAATCGAGCCATAAAACCTAGTTTTAATTTATTCGGCCTACACTAGTTAGCACTGCGACTGACGTTTGCTGAGGGTGCTTGGATGTTAGCTTTTCTCCGCTGTCAGGGTGGGGACACCCTTTGTCAAAGCCTCCTAGACTAGTCTAGGTGGGCCGCCACGGTGGCTCAGTGGCTATGGTGCTCGGCTGCTGGCCCGAAAGACGCGGGTTCGATCCCGGCCGCGGCGGTTGAATTTCTTTGGAGGAGAAATTCGAGGCCCGTGTGCTGTGCGATGTCAGTGCACGTTAAAGAACCCCAGGTGGTCGAAATTTCCGGAGCCCTCCACTACGGCGTCTCTCATAGCCTCAGTCGCTTTGGGACGTTAAACCCCATAAACCAAACCTAGTCTAGGTGGCTTTGCCTTTGTACCACACCGTGCCACCATTTCCCCCTCGCGGCGGCATGTTGGGACCCACTCGCTGGTTCCCTACTTCGCACTACGGGTGCGGCGTGACGTATGCGAGGTTGCATGGGAACTGCAATAATGTGACTGTACTGGCAATATGCAGTCCATAGTCGCTTTGCTCGTTCAGTTATGTTCAGACACTTTTGAGTCTGTTTTATGTATGATGCATTCGCTCCGTCTACATTGCAATCGAAAAGTTATGACGGTCACTGGTTGCTCTGAAAAGGACAGCCGTTATTTCGTTTTCATGCGTAGTCGTAATTTTTAGGGTATCACGTTCGCTGGTTTCTGTACAATTATGCTGCAGTGGTTGTTCCAGCGTGAGGACTGTGTGACAAGGCCCCAAGTTTCTCGTGCATGCCAGCATCGCAGATATGTACATGACAAATAAAACTACTTTTGCGTTGTTAATACCCGTTTTTCCAACATTCTGTAGGATCCCTTTGTCTTATCATTGCAGCACATATGGAGCATTCCACGCAGTAATCGCAAATTTCTCTTCCTAACGGTCCGTCTCGCAGCTGCTCTAACGTGGACAGCTGAGCACACACGTCTGAAACAAAATTGTCATATTTCCACAACCGCGTTCCTTAGTGGATTGTTCCGCAAAAACAAATCACACAGACGGTCGAGTTTCCCTTAGGACTGTGTTGTCCGCACGTAGATTGATGATACAACGCAACGGCCTCTTGCTGATTGGTAGTCGCTAAGTGGTTTCCACGACAAATTTAACTAAAGCGTTAAGTTTTTTCTTCTCAAATTATGAAGAAAGAAACCATTAGAAGCGAATTATTCGATTATTCAAATGCGCCGTTTCTCTCCACGCGGTTGCCTTTGAGGCGGTGTTCATGCAATTCTGCTTTCGCACGTTTATAGAATTTAAGCAAAAATTTTCTCCCATCTTTCTGAAGAGCTTATAGAGGACGTATGCAGGCAGAGCGCCAACAGTCCAATCCGCATGATAATAGACTACACAGAGCATGAATGCGTAATGATAGTTTCTACATTTTAAAACCTTTGCAGTTATGTAAAATGCACATGCGAAACCACCAGCTGGCAGGATATGCAAATATATGGTATGTTTCTTATTTCTTTTTCTTTGAAGTTAAATACAAGAAAATGCCCAAAATTTGTGCTCTCAGACACAACCAGAGAAGTTCACTTCGTACTGAGGATGGCAATGCCTGAGAGCGCTCGCAGCAAGGACTTCCAGATATGCAGCCTCGATTTCGAGATGATCCACAAAATACATCCACCTAGAGTTCCCTGAACTCAATGTCCACCTTTTCAAAATTTGCAGCAACAAAACAATGTACGCTAGGTGATTTTGTATTGCATACTGTTATGTTAGGTGCGTTATATTATTTTGTATACCAAGTATGCTGTAAATATGTGATTTTGTGCTAATACCCCATGTGCATAATTATTTATATTTTCACAGTTATGTTCATGTGCAATATGACTTATATTTTATATTTCTACTGTAATAGACATTATTTTTGTGTTGTGTGCTTGTGCTGCCTTCGTCATGCACGTGTTTCTGTTGACCCCCTCCACCCCTTCTTATAAAATACCCTGGGTCCTTTAGGTATATATTAAATAGTTTGGTTTATGGGGTTTAACGTCCCAAAGCGACTATGGCTATGAGAGACGCCTATATATTAAATAAGTGAAGTAAATAACAGGCGAGGTGCAACCATGGGAATGCAGCCTAAGCTGAGATAAGCTGAGATCACACTCCGAATATTTGACGTTCCTTCGACGCTAATCCGTGTTTCTGGCATTTAGCGAATTAAATTTCACCACTTCTTTTCTGATTTGAGTTTTAAGTCACAATGGGAGATCAAAACAATTTATAACTTAACAATCTGGTGCCCTTGTGTCAATTGCTTGAAGGCGGCGCCGAAAGTAACAGCTTCAGCGCATGCTGACCTACCGCAAGTTTGAACGAAGCAGATGATTTGGCGCTGATCGTAAAACAAAAGAGGATAGAATTGCAGGAACACACACCGATGCAACGGGATGCAGGTGATGGACGTTTGTCTGAACTACAGGCAATTTAGCCGGAGCTGGAATACAAGCGCTCGAAAGCGGGACAGTGAAAGACTGGAGAACCTACAAGCTCAACTCGCGTGCTGAGCAGCGGAAGGTGTGTGGATCGAATGACTGGAAGACTTTCACTTTTTAATAGTATCGGGGGTGGCAGTCAAATGGGAAGGCTCAAATAAGAGCGGCGTATGGCTAATCCCCCGAGGCCGACAAGGCTATTCCCAATGTCGCCCTTATTGGAAGTTTTCTTTGCAGGCTCAAACTGTGCTTCTTGTGGGTGATGTAATTTTCTGTTTCCTTGCCCTTCTGTTTACGAAAGAGTTAACAGCACCGATTCCGGTGCGTCTAGTTCTTCCGCTGGACTAGCCGCGCCTACTTTGTGGCTGCTTCTGCCCGTCCTGGTTGAGAGCCTGGCTTCATAGTCTACGACAGTCGGCAATACCAGTACAACTTCGCCTGCAGGATGCGGGTTGGGGAGGGTTTATGAATCTGCGCGCAATACTGAATGTTTCCGGACTCTGTGGGTAGTAATAAGTGACAGGGCCGAGTTGGCTGTCAACCTGAAAGGGGTCTTATTACATTCGCTACAATTTCTCCTTACCCCCTAGTTGCAGTAACCGCGCAGAAGAACCAAGACGCAGGCCTCAAACTTTTTTTACTGGGTGATGACTGTCCTGTGCCGACGTAAACTCTCTCCTGATAACACGTTAGACCCTCAAAAGGGTTTCACACCGTTAGTTCGCAAGTGGTCCTAGCAGGCATCCGGGGCCCAGTAGCGGGCGGAAAAAAAGCTCTTAACATGGGCTTTTGCAGGCATGGCTACGCGCGCTTTACGCTTCTCCGGTCTTACACTTCTGCAGGCTCAGAATTCCTTGCACTGCTGAGCCGACGAGAATTGCATTTTCGAAAATTTTAAAATTACCGCCGCTGCCACTAATGGTGACCCGAAAATACGTATCTGTAATGAAGCAACCACATGTACTGATTAAGAACTCCGCTATTAGGGTTTAGTTGTCCAACTCGCTAGTTAACACGCATCGACTTTTATAGCATGGCCACTACTGATGAGAATGGCATGCTGAATAAAAAGTATCTTTAGTTTCAAAAACTCACATTTAAACTTTACTAACAATTACCAATATTACAAGCCCCATGTTTTTTGAAAGTATGGAATGCCTCTTCTCTTAAAAGAAGAGAAAGGTTATGCCCTCATGATTGCTCTAAACGAATATTTAGCTTGAAAAGACTAACCCTGCTTTATTTGAAGAATTTACCCCTCGTCCACTACTTTCTGTTTCCCCTTTTGCAATACTGGTGCTTTGTATGCTGTATATCCGCTTGTTCTGCGTTCTCCCCAATCCAGTAGACTCGCTTTAGACGTTGTAATCGAATACTGGCGAACCTCAATATAATGGTTCCTCTTTAAAGGTTGATATTTCATGCTAGCGAACGCATTTGCAATGCGATGGATAAATATCAACCTCGAAACGTGTCCTAATCAATAATTCTGCACTTTGAAGGCTATGAACATGCAGTTTTGACATTTCGAATTGTATTTCTTCACGTACGCTTAGAACTTCGGCGCGCATAGAGCAGCATTATTATTAGGATTCTCGCGACAAGCAGAATGTGGTTCTTACACGTGATTAGCTTGACTTAACTGCAAATAGAACAATCAGTGTGGCGATGCTTCTTCTACTCTTTCAGTGCATACCAGCTGTAATGCACTCGTACAAGAGGAGTATTGAATATCGTGGACAAAAAGATTCACAGCGGCACACTGCTTGCTCTGTTCCCAGATCACAGCTGGGATGCATTCATGTAAGATGAAAATTGGATGTAGTGAATAAAAACGTTCACTTTGGCATAATGATTCCTCTTTTAACAGATGAGTCATGTCAATCATATATGCTAGCCACGTTCGGCCAGACGTGAAGTTTCTCCTAGTATTGCTGCTGTATTCGCACCGAAACTTTATGTCTGCGCAGTAAGAGGATTATAAATGTCAGAACTACATGGTCGTAGTTATCATAGGGCAGAATAATTCATTGGGAACCGTTTCATATTGAATAAGGAAGTAACTACTCATTAGCATCCACCAAAGCGGCGCCACACGGCTGCAAATAAAGCCAAGTAGCTTTCACAGTTACTTCGCAGTTAAGGAAAAAATTGGCAGTAGTTTAGCTCTGGTTAAACCCGGAGGATTGCGAAAGCAACGAGGAGAGAGAGAGAAAGGCGATGGAGAGCGCGCGGCAGCGGCGGCGGCCCCGGCGCGCTAGCTATGCGCCGCTACTGCGCATGCGCAACTGCCGAGCGCGTCGGCGGCACCTCTGAGTCACCCGCGCAGCGACGGCGGCGGCGCGCCAGCTGTGCGCCATGTGACGTCACTGCTCCTCGCGCATGCGCAGTATGGACTTTAGTCAGCTCCGCGAAATGGCTCGGCGACTCGCGCAGTGTTGCTTTCGCAACAAAATTTGACCTCATCCGGGATTCAAACCCGGGGCCGCTGCCTGCCCAGTCGCTCTGCCAGATAAGTTCACCAGGACGGCAGGGATGGTAGGGTGAGAGTGAATTAATCAATAACTCGAAGTGGGAACTACGTTAGACCAGTGTTTAAAGGAACCCCCTAAACAGGAATTAATTTTTAAAAACGGATTAATCATTGCGGCCGCGTTAGGTAACTTTGAAATGTGACATTAAAAAGCGGTCACTCGGCAAGGTAGAAGGATTGTTCATCCATGTGTACAAAGAAGAGAAAAAAAAAATCCCATGAGCGGCAAGGTCACGTCAAATAAATATCTAAGCAACAAAACCACCCCGCAGTACACTCTAAGCAGCGACGACCACACTGGTAAGTCTCCACTGGACATAAGTTTAGCCGAAAGCGACTTTTAAGTGGCGAAAAAGTTCGTAAATTGTGGTGACCAGGAAAGAATAGTTAAGAAATTAAAATGTGTACGGATTCCAGAAACTAGCAAGAGCTGCTAGCCTATTGTCACACCCATCAAATCGGCTTCAACATGACTGTAGAAAGGTGTTAATTTGTGTACATATGTTTAAGGAAACGTGGGTGGGGATGTAAACGGAAGGGGGCGAGAGTGGTGCTCCATTAAAAGTAAAAGCCACCGGACAAGAACCACCAACCATTGCGACAAGAGAAAGAAGGTGGCCATTTGGGGCTCTCCTTTTTCATCACGGCAGCAAAAATTGAGCAAGAGTTTAGCGGTTAAATGTAGGCTTAGGTTCTTAGGTTCTTTGGCTTACTTTAGGTCAATAGAAGCAGGGCTGGCTTCGAATAACCAGTGCCATGCGTGAATGCACCTGCCGGGTAGTGCTGTGTTGGCTCCACACTTAACCGTTTACTCCTCAACTCAAAGACGCTCGCAACCCCCCCCCCCCCCCCCCCCACCTCCGCCCTCCTCTCCGTTTTCTCACTTGGGGTTGGGGCTACCTGTGCGGGGAACATGTGCATACTGGCAGAAGATGCCAGCAGTCCGCCTAATCAGTTTTCCGCGGTACGTTGCGTCGCTTGTTGAGCAAACACCTGTCATAAAGAGAACAGATGGAAAGAGCTCATCGGCCATTTTTGAAACGCCTTGCCTACAAAATTGTGGCCAAGAGGCTAAGCGCATGCGCACAAGTTGCAGAAAAGATTGCCCCTTGACAACACACTTCTGGTTTTAGAAGGCCTCGCGGAAACATTCTGCAAACGACTGTTGTAATTCATTCGTCGCGAAAATGTTCGCGCATCGTCGCGCATCCCATATGTTCGAAGATTTTCAAATTATTTTGATATTTTAAGCAACCACGACTGAAGCCAACACAAAAATTATGCGTGTGCACTATGGAAATACAAGCATATAGAAATCATGCAAGCATTGCCGTTTCTAAACTCTTGAGGACGTTCCGAATGCATGTTATTTGGGAAGTGGAAATCGAGTTCCTGAATTTTGCAAGTCGCATTTATATACCGGAGAGATTTCTAGATTTGAATGTCCTCAAGAATTAATTTCCATGAGTGACATAATTTGACAAATGAGCTCTCAAGCGTATATCAGAGCACTTCGAGCTTGCTCTAATGAGCATCCGGTTCTTCAGGACTGTATTATAGGCAGAGATGAAGGCTACTACGATCTCCGTGCTATCGCTGCCAGTCTTCTTAGTTTTACTGTAAGTACTAAGCTTCCACTCAGACTCAAGAGGCTAAACTTGCTCTATTTTATGGTCATATTTTATGGCCTTAGAGTTTTGATGCGAAATGCGAAGTGAATTCGAAGCCGGTTAGTCGAGCTACGGTGATATCTTCATGAAACCATCAGGCTTTCTACTTCTAGTTGAGTAAGTTCGAAACGAATATCGTGGTTTTAGTAGGCTTTTAAAAATGCAGTTATGGTTAGAGTCATGCAAGTTTCGGCCGTACTTCACTGCACTATTCAGCTAGAAGAGGAAAGGGAGAGAGACAGAGAGAGAAGAGCCACGTCATCATGCGAAACATATGCTCAAACAGTGTCGCAAGTTATTCAAGAGGACAGCTATGCAGCAGTCGACTCTGTCTTGTGTCGTGTTCGTGTCGCGTTCAGCTCGTCCGTGAGACCCATGTGCAATTAATAGTTTTGACGTCCGCGTTACTCGAAACAGTTAACTGAAAATTCTCCGAGAAATGAGCGCCTTCATTACTTTACAGCGCATCAGTCAGGGGTATCCATCCTGGTTCTGTGGCGTCGGCGTCGCTGGCCGTAACACGCACAAAGCTGATTAGCCAGCCTGAGTGACGTCACGCATGGCGTCACTGCAACGTGCCAGCTGATAAGTAGAGGTTTTGAATGCTGTATTGCATAAGAAGCCTTTCGCAAAACTCCGTATTGCTTAGAGTCGCTTATTATAAGTATGGAATCAGTTGAAGCAATAGCCTTAGCTATGGCAGCTTCTTCTGCTTGTGATGGGCGGATTGTATTTGTAATTGAGGCGCCATTGAACACTTCTTCAGTGTGAAAGACTAGCGCTATCGAAAGAGAGAGATTGGTCTCGTACCATAAAATTACTTCCCGCTACAAAAACAGTCGACCTAAATTCCCTCCGATCCGCCGCGGTGGCTCGGTGGTTATCGTGCTCGGCTGCTGACCCGAAAGACGCGGGTTCTATCCCGACCGCGGCGGTCGAACTTCGAGGGGGGCGAAATTCTAGAGGCCCGTGTACTGTGCGATGTCAGTGCACGTTAAAGAACCCCACGTGGTCGAAATTTCCGGAGTCCTTCACTACGGCGTCCCTCTTAGCCTGAGTCGCTTTGGGGGCGTTAAGCCACGTAAACCAAACCAAACCATATCCCCCCTCTCCCCTCGCTCCACAAAAGGTAAGGAAAGGGTGCCGCCGCCGCGCTCGGCGGCGGCGGCACCTCTTAGTCACCCGCGCAGCGACGGTGGCGGCGAGCCAGCTGTGCGTCATGTGACGTCACTGCTCCTCGCACATGCGCAGTATAGCCTTTCCACAGCTCCGCGAAATGGCTCGGTGACACGCGGAGTGTTGCTTTCGCAACAAAAGAGAAAAAGAGGTGCCGTAGTGGAGGGTTCTCTTAACCATTCAGCCACCACGGCGGGTTGTATCGAACGGCGAGCCGCGTTTCTGGGGTTGGCGCTCCTTCTAACGGCGCCCTTCGGTCTTCGCGCCCGGTGACGAGCCTAGCTGCGCAGCTTTGGCCACCTGGTGACACTGCTAGTGCTATGAAGCCGCGTGACGAGGATAATGGGCAGTATGTTAATGGCTGTCGGTCTGTTCTTATTTTCCACGGTAGATATCGCTGTCAGGTGATGAAGCCAATATGCCTGAAGCCTAGCGGTTGCCTTCGGCCGGCGTCCTCTAGTAAAACAAATTGCTGGGCGAGTGGCAGCATACTCTGGAAAGATTGGGTGTTGAGGGCTTTACCCTAACGGTCTTTACATAAGCTTTACGTGGATATTATGCTACTCATACTGCACTGGTAGAATAGTTAGCCACCTTATGATATTCTGTTGCTAGTTCGAAAGCACCGTCCACTGCAACCTTGACGAGAAACAGGTTAGGCCTAGCAACGCCTAGCGAGCGATTCGCTGCCAGCACGCTGTTCGGAGGCACGTCGATGGAAGGAGCGTGTAACCAATGGTAGTTGAATGCATACTTGCTCCTTGGTTGCATTGAACTTACTTATTGCAATTTATAGATAGAATCATCGGTATACTACCATATTTCACGATCACCTTTGAATCAATATATTCAACTTTGAATCAATATAGTGTAGACACTCTGCTAGTTTCCAAGACTAATAATTCGACGTCACTAGATCTAACGTGCGTGTTTAAGGTCGGAGCGTTCGCATTCCTACACGCTTTATTTCATATTTTTTCATAGCACTCGCATGTTCCGCGATTTACAGCCCTAAACTTGCAACTCAATAATTCTAATTGTGCATGCAAAGTAGAACGCCATGAGAAGCGGCCGACGACGTAGGCTGGAGGGCATCCTTTGAGGGGAGTTTGCCGCTTCGTTTCGGGGTTGTATCAGACAAAGAACATTTTAGTCACTGCACTTAGCCGGTATATTCAAGCTGAAAACTTCGGGGTGATCGCATTTCTTTGCAACAACATATTGCAGAATCCTGTGGCATGCAAATGTTCCAAAATATGCGCCCCCAAATATTCAATGCAATCTTAGCAAATACGCTTGGAACTTATAGATGGAGGTAGTGATAACCGACAATGAAAACACCTGCTTACTGAGACATTTCTCGTGCGTATGCGCGTTCATTGAAATTTATTAGCAGAAATTGAAAGTTGAACAATTATCACATTCACATTTTGCCCTATAGAACGATAGGAGACTGAACACCATGCGCAAGGAAGGAAGGGAAAACTTTATTTACACTAATGGTTTTTCCTGCGGTTTGGGGGCATCTTCAGAGACGTCTTGGTTCTACCCCCAGGAGCCTTCTCTGTCGAAGTCGTCCGCCTCTAATCAGTGGTCGGTTGCCCTCAGTCCAGGGCTCCGCTGGCCACTTCCGCCCGTTGAGCTCGCTGTACCAGACCTTGTTGGTCTTCGCAGCGGTCGCTGGACAGCAGAGTCTCCCACTGCTCCGCATTCGGGTTTTGTATTTTGGGGGCCACGTCTATGTTTTGGCAGGCCCATGTGATGTGGTATAGTGTAGGTTTTTCGTCGCACCAGGAACATTTGTTCGTGTATATCGTAGGGTGCATTTTGTTTAGTATATGTAGGTTCGGGAAAGCGCCTGTTTGTAATTGTCTCCAAGTGACAGCTTCCTCTCTGCTGAGAGATTTGTGCGGTGGGGGATATCGCATTCTTCTGCCTCTATAGTTTTGTAGTATGACCGAGTATTCCCTGGGTGCTGGCGCGAGTTCCGCGGTCTCGTCGGAAGCTCGGAAAGTAATGTATCCTCGAGCTATCCTGTCGGCCTCTCGGTTCCCTGCCACCCCCGTGTGCCCCGGTACCCACACAATTTTGTGTCGGATCTTGTCGTTTTGTTCTTCCCGGTTTTTAATTCTGTCACTCGCTGCGAGGAGTATACGGAGCGCGTGACGACCTATCCTGCCATTCATGTAATTTCGGCAGGCTGTTTGAGAGTCGGTGAGTATTGTTAGCGACCGCCCGGTTCTATAGCCCTCCGCCACCGCTAGAGCAACGGCTACTTCCTCGGACTCTGCAGCTGTGCAGCCTCGGAGAGACGCGCTGGTCATTTCGCGTAAAGACGAATCGACCACCGCCGCTACAGCGATTTTGGTATCTCCTCCTCTCCAAGACGCGTCTGTATACACGGTCGTGGCTTGAGGAGCGTATGTTTTCTCGATGAATTCGGCCCTCGCTTCTCTTCTGCCTCGATGGAGGTTGGGATCCATGTTTTTTGGTATTGGCGCTACCTTGAGGGTCCTGCGAAGCTCGTTAGGGATCGTTGCCGTCCTCGACATTTCTCGCATCTGCTCGCGGTATCCGAGCCTCTGCAGGAACGCTCTTCCTGTCGTTGTTTGCAACAGCCTGAGTTTTTGCGACTCAAGCTGCGCCTCTCGTAGCTCCTCAAAGGTGTTGTGTAATCCCAGGGCCATGAGTTTTTCTGTAGACGTGTTGCGTGGTAGTCGGAGCGCTGTCTTATACGTTTTGCGTAGCAGGGCATCCGCTTGTTGTATTTCATTTTTGTTGAGGCACTGGTAGGGTAGGCTGTACGTGATTCGACTAACTACTAGGCTTCTGACTAGTTTTAGTGCGTCTTCTTCACGCATGCCATGTCGCCTGTTGGTGATGCGGGTGATCATGCGTGCGACTTGTAGCGTTGTTGCTTTCAGTAGGGTAAAAGTGTGATTACTGCGCTGGTTGGATTGAACCCACATGCCCAAAATTCTTATTGTTGTCTTTTCGGGTATGGGCGTCCCTTCTATGTAGACGTTGAGTTTTAGGTCCTCGTTGGTTGGGACGGTCCGGTTTTGCTTGCCTCTCCAGACTCTCAGCAGTTCCGATTTCTCGGTCGAGCAAGAGCGAAGTCATCCGGCGACGAGTCGTGCGTCGCTCTTCACCGCCTTGTGTGCAGAATTATACGGACTAAGTTCCATATTTGCAGGCGAATATGTCAGAACACGGACGCGTAATGAAATTTACACAGGGTAGTTTAAGAACCTGTGCTTCTGAGTCACAGGAATAAACATGCATGCCAGCTGGAAAGCCTGAAAAGTTTATTTATATATTTCAGATATTTTTGTAAGTGATGCCTATAATTACTCTCTTGCTAAACATCCATCTTATCCCAATGACCTATATGCAAAAACGGCCTTTGTGCACATCTCGACAATTGTTTTTTGAAAACCCTCGAAGCAAAACTTGCAACCCTAGTCTATACGGTATATGTTGAAATTTTGCTGTCACGAATTCTTAAAGAATTCTGCAATTTGGCACTTTGAATATAGTCTATGTGTGGCCGCGATTTGTCAGTGCATTGTTAGCTTCGCTCCTGCAGCCTTCAGTGAGGTAAATACTTCACATTCTGGACAGTCGGAACGATCCGCGCTAACTTCCAGGAGTTTTCACTTGTCAGAAATGGCTTCACTGGTTAGTTCCGGCAGGGACTCAGTCAGAACGGACCATGGGGCGAAAACAGAGGCACGCGAGAAGTAAATGAATGTGCACGGTGGCCGCGCGCTCGCGCGACGTGAACTTGATTAATTTTTGTATTTTGTAAAGAGTGTACAACGTTTTTCCGTCCTTTCTTGCCATCTCTCCCCTCTGTGTACTTCTGCCCGCTATCCTCTCCCTTTTTCTTCGTTGCGTTTCCTTTCGTTTTATTATCTTAAAAACCCCTCCCGGGGTATTACGTAGGGGATTGGTTACATATCATGGGTGAGATTACAATTTTTGAATGTGAGGTGGAACACTGGTCGCAAATTTCGACGGGCAGGGGATCGCAGAAATGACGTGGAAAGGCCGTTCCAGATTATAGCTGTTCGGGGAAAAAATGAGCCAGCAAACATAGCGGTTCTAGTGAGTGGTCGAGCAACATAAAGTGGTTGCATAGTGCGGTGGGATATGCGTGAATGTGGTGCTAGGTATGGGGGATGGTTAAGCGAACTGTGAAATTTCATTTCATTTCATTTATTTCTCCTTAAGGGCCAGGGGGAGGCGAATTACATTATGTATATTTGAACGTCTTATGAATATCTTATGGAACAGGCAAAGGCTAGCTATATGACGACAAGTACTTAGGTTCAGAAGTTCGCACTGAAGTTTTAATGCTGTTACGCTGGTATTGAACGAGTAATCGGTAGGAATGAATCTTACAGCGCGATTTTGTAAAGCTTCAAGGGCGTCAGCTATACAAGCTTGATGCTGATGCTAGATAGGAGAAGCATATTCTAGCCTAGACCGGATGAGCGACTTATAGGCGAGTAGTTTCACGTGCGGTTCCCCTCTGCCGGCCGCCGCTCGAATGCTTAAGATATGAGATAACAGTTCTCGCGGCCGGCAACATTCTTTTCCGTAGCTTTTGTTTTCTCTAGACTAAACCACTACCACCTACGAACAACTTCCGGCGTGCTGGTGACGCTTCAGCGATGAGTAGATTGAGTGGGACCAGGTGAGAAGTGCGCGCTACTGCAGTGTCACCAAAAGTGGTTGTTGACAATAGTCTTAATACCGACGGACCTGTTCCCCCGCCAAACCCTTTATCGACGACTCCATCGCCATATTTACAACACCACGTGTTGAGGGTGGTGTTTTTCTGATTGACAAAGAGTACAACTGACATCTTTGATGTTTTTTTCGCTATTCAGGGCAAGTCGGGGCCATCCATATCCTGCAAACGACCAAAAGTGTTCCGCACAGGTAAAGTCCAAGTCTGAATTTGTGCATATTCTATCTTCTCCTAAATGCAAAATGTCCGTTCATCCGCTTTTTCTCGCCAGAGGCGCCATCCGTGAAGCAAAGGAGCTTCGAATACTCGGTCTCTTCATTAATCAATTAATAAAAATCGTAAGGCAGACACAACCCTTGCCAAACTCCGCATAGTCAGCGACTAGGTGGGCCGAATGGTTCGCCACGTTTCCAACAAGCGAGGAGGGTTGCGAAGTAAGGATGTGGTGCGGCTCGCGCATGCCATCGTAACTAGACGAGTACTTAGTCGACTCCCTACCTCCGCTTACGGAAGCGGGACGAAGATTGCTCGGAGGTTGTACTTCGCAAAATTTTCAAGGGAGCCCTCTACCTCCCGATCTCCATTTCCAAAGCGCGACTCTTCGCGTTGGGGGTGGTGAACATCTATCGGGAACTTCGCGAGGCGCATCTCGTTAACCAATACGCGAGTCTCGCCCAGAACGTGTCCGGTCACCGCCTCTTGGACCGATTACATATGAAACATGATCATAATACGATGAAACGGGTTCGAGTGCCCGAACTGTATACCACTTTAATTCTTTTCTTGATGGTCGCTGCTCATTCTGTGGGGAGGTGGCTCACACCTTCCGCGTGGTTAAATCATAAAGTCGGGCTAGTTGGAATTTTTGATTCACAGACTGCGACATATTACTAGCGCTAAAATGCACACAAAGGACAGCGAGCAGAAACACAACACGCAAGGGTCAGCGAACAGCAACACACTACACACAAAAGGGAACTATCGGCCCAACAGGCCCTGGTTCGGAGGGCCTGCGCAGCGGTCATGACCAACGGGATCCCGGAATGAGGGACTCCGCCTTGTATTGTAAGGAGCGAGACCAACTAAGGGCCCCTACCCGAGCTCCTCTCTGTAAATATACCAAACAAAGGCTTTTCAACACCATCGCCACAGGTAAATCCCTGCCGTTTAACTCGTTTTGAATAAAAAAACCCGACGCCTAGAATGGGGGCGGCATTTTCCCAGGGTAGATTCCGTGCCATAGGCACCTAATTTTTTTTTCTGCGCTGCTATCAATAAACCGCACAAAATATAAATGCGTTACTCTGGAACCTGTCACGGGCTTTCCTAATTAAATGACTGAAGGTACTTAAAAGGCACAAAGGTTATTCCATGGCTGGTGTTGCTAATTTTACGAGTAGGACATGCTCTGTTCTATCACACGTGAAATGAGGTAAAGGAAAGGCATATCCAGACTTACATTTTGATAAGTTGAGTTTTTTGTCCTTGAAGTTTTTGGCAGTATAATATGAACTTCCTTGCATTCCTCGAATATGAACATTCTCCTTAATCACATTCTTTTTTTGGTGAGTACTAAATATCGATGGCCGACTTGTGTTATGTCGAAGAATGGGTTTTTGCTGTTTATTAATTGAGACCATCTGGTGCAGCTGGAGTTGAATTTCCACGGTCCAAATGGACTCTGTAGTTCGCCGCAGTGAAGCAGCACCCTAGCTAAGGCTTCTAAGCTTACCCACAAAATCAACACTTGGCAACAGCGCTTGTGAGAGTCGACAGCTATGTGCAAGAACAATGGAGAGGAGAGTACGCTGGTTAGCTAGGGTTAGGCATAACGGAAAGGAATAGCGCGATGAGGGATGGTGACAAGAGACGACACGGGCCCTTCTGTCGTCGCTGTGATCGGCCCGTCTTTCGGCTCTTTCCTTCCGTTATGTCTAAAAATCTAGTTCGCAGCAGTTGTGATGAGCCGGCGTCTTAAAAGAACATCTCTGACCAGACTGGGTACGAGCACATCAAGGCGCATACTCAATGAACTGTTTTTACACACACACACACTGCCACACAGCTGCCAGGCGTGGGAACTCTGGTCACGGCGCAGCCCAGTATTATGCCTTCCTCTCTTACTATCTCGTCCACGACAGCTCGGCCTGTTTTCTCCCTCGACTTCATTTTTAAAATCTTGATTTGCTGCTGTTCGGTGCTAACACCGCCTCTTCGTTACCATGGCCGCTGGCTGCTACTGTGAGGCCTAATAGAGGCTTTTAGCATAGCGCATACGTGACCTTTTTCAGGTGCGCGCGGCCATCTTTCGACAGCAGCGCCGTCTTGCGTCTGGCCGATTTCTCCGCCTTGTGGGCTTGTGTGGCCGCCGCTGCAATACAGGCAGCGAGTACTCGCCGCGCTGTTCAGCCTTATCCGAGTGTTTATTTTTGCATGATTTTGACCTGCAAAGTGTTGGACTGTACGCACTGCGCAACTGTCAATAAAATGGCCCGTGCTTCGGCGAGCGGCGATGCGAATGTTTCCCTGCAAGTTGTGCCGATAATCGACATTGGAGGTGCGCTTCTACGCAAGTGTGCGCAATTCATTTAACGGTTTTCTATTATCTAGAATGGAGACATTTATTAATGCGAGCACAAAACTTGCTGAGCGCTTCTATGTTGTAGTTATAACTATAAAAGAAAAACCGCTCCGTTCCGAACTAGTAGCAGTGTTGCTGTCAAGCGCTCAAGCGGTCTGCTCGCGTTGCGCCGGTGACACGAACAGATTGAAACTGCGTTCGACCGCGTCTTTCACTACATTTTTCCTCTGCACTGTCCTAAAAAACGGTACTTTCTGTAGTGCTACATGGAAAAGGCACCGCTGGAGCGCATAAGCGCACAGAATTCTGTTGCGGCTTTTGGCATAGCATAAATTTCTTGATTACTTCGTACTAACGGTAAAATAACTGGTGAAGCGTGCGAGTGTAGGGTGGTCCACTCTTAGCGTGAACATGCGAGTGTGTGGCCGCGCTCTTCGGAGCGCCAGTGCATCCGTCGGCGCCGCGCGTCGAAGCAAAGTGTAGCAGGAAAGTGTCGCAGGAACAGAGGAAACTGGATGTGGAGCTTCGCGTCGTCTGACAGTTCGCTAAACTTGGAAGAAGATGTAGTAGAGAGGCATCTGGCCTTCGAACGCGGTGTAATTTACACACTCTAAACCGGTGCACCTGCTGTGACAGTTTCTGAGGGGCGTATCTGCTTGGTCCGTCTCGAGTGCGGCCGCTGATTAATGCCGAAAGAGCGAGAAAGCGCGTGCGTGTGGTCGGGTGGGCACTGCGTGCGCGCTGATTGCATGTCCCTAATAGGCACATTTTTTTAAACAATCGGCACTTTATGGCGTCAGTTGAAAATAGTATTTGGTCGAAGCATGAGGTGTCACGATGCAAGGTGAACTCGTCAATGCTGCGGCCTTCAGTTTTTGAAGTCCTGCTGGTTTATCGGATATTTACTGCAAGTAAACAGCTTTTGCATTTGTGCAAGTCATCATGGCTTTCAAGTACTGTCAAATAGCTATGTTTGCAGTGCTGTTGTCGCGAATAATCATTCGCCAGTGTCGGCAGTTATAACAGGAATGTTTCATGTAACCCGCAGTGCTGCTGCATCATTTACCCAAATTATTACTTATGCTTCGATTTTGCAAGGGTCACAGACGACACATATCTTAGCGACATCAGCAGTAGGTGCTCGCGTGTAAGGTATGTGTAGCTGAAACAGCCCGCAACCGCACCGCCGCCGTGGCTCTCGGTGTTCTTCACACTGCTCCGCTTCAAGCCGCCTTCGCTTCCTGTAGTTGTTTGAACAGCAGACGACTGCGCAGTGGTTTCCTGAAGACCTCGTTTCAGCTTTAATCGCACATACACCCAAATCGGGCTAATACAGCTAAGCAACCGCATACAGTAAACACGGAGAACCGCAGAGAACGCACGGGACGCACGGACACCGCCTTTCCGAACCACCCAGAGAGGAGGAAAGCAACACGGCGGTGTTCGGCGCGCTGGGAGCGAGGTTAAAACTGAAAAAGGTCTATACCGGTTTAACGGACGCTGCCACTGCACGCGCACTGGGCCCACCACCCCACCCGTGTCACCGCGCGTGCGCAGAAGGCGTCCGGTAAAACGTTATGCTTCCATACTAACACGTACGTCTCCGCTATGGCAAAAGCCTCTAATGGTGGCTCGATGTAAGCCCCGCACGAAACGGTTTGTCACGGGTACAATCCGAGGAAATATTCCGGGGTAAACGGCGCTAGGATCGTGGTGATGGCTGATTGCAATCGTCTTCCGGTAGACGTACACGAGCCGCTACAGAGGATCCTTGTAAATTCAAGGTGTTGGTCCCTTTAGTGTTACTTTTTCTTCAGCTAACACCATGAGATTTTTCTTTTCTTTGCCCTGATTAAAAAAAATTGCAAGCACAACACGCCAAAGCTGATTACCTGTGGAAGTCCTGAAATTCTTTAGCATCCCCCCTCTGTTAACTATTTTGGCCGACCGATACACGCACGAGGAAGAATGGTCGTAATTGAAACTGCAGCGTCGGTAAAATACCTCGGTGTAAATTTTAACTCTAATTTATCCTGGAGCACTCATATTGAACAAATCACTAACAAAGCATTAAAAAAGCTTGGTCTTCTTAAACGCCGACTGCACCAAGCCAACCAGGACACAAAACTACACGCATTCAACATGCTGATCAGGCCTGCGATAGAATACGCGTCGGTGATCTGGAACCCTCATCACGTCTATCTTATCAGCATGTTGGAATCTATTCAAAACAAAGCTGCTCGTTTCATCCTTTCCCGTTACTCTCGGTATCAAAGTGTAACAGCACTGAAACTATCGCACCATCTCTCGCCTCTGGTCATGCGCAGAAAATTCAGCCGTTTATTCTTTTTCCATACTATCTACCACAGCAACACACCATTTTCAAGCTCTCATCTTCTCCCGGCACCGCACACATCGGCTCGTGTAGATCACATGCAGAAGATTAAACCTATTTTCGCTCGGACAGAACGATACAAAAACTCACCATTGGTCTTGTCTATCGAAGAGTGGAATTCGCTTCCTTCTAGCATTGCGACTATCGCTGAAACATCATCATTTCAAACAGCTCTTTGGTCCTATTTAGAAAATTCTAACATATGTTGATGTGCGTTCTTTTTTTTTTCACTGTGTGATTCACTTCTTATTTTCCTTTTTTTTTTCTTGGTTGCTCTAGTGTGTGTGTGTGCTGGCCGTAACGTTCCGCAAAATGTTAGATGCTGTGTTTAGTAACTTTCGAAGCCGGGATTTTTCTTGATTTTTTGCGCGGTTTGCTACATGTGAATTTTTTTAAAATACCTCATATTAGCCGTTTTTTTTTTTTCGTTCCTCTTATTAACTTGTACCTGCCTTCTTAACTTGTTTACTTCTGTTTTCAGCCGTTTGTATTCTGTGTTTTATATCGGTTGTTTTCCTTGATGAATCCCCCCTATGTAATGCCCGCATTGGGCCTTTAAGGTATTGAAATAAATAAAAATAAAATAAAATAAATAAACAAAATTGCGTTTGTAAATATTGCAGCGGATGTAGTTCAGCGCGTTTTAAAACGTGCATAATTTCTCCGTCTGTTTTCTGGCTTTGTTTCGACAGCTATTAAAAAGAAAGCTAGAAAATAGGCTAGCTGGTACTCGATTTCTCTGTTACTTGAGGCCGCTTAACTTTGTTTGAATCAGGATGAACGAGAACAGACAGCAACGGGGCGCACAGCCACAGTTAACAAGAACTTTATTTTGGAAAAACGAATATTTTATACGTAAATGGAAAATCGGCATGACCACTACAGAAGCTCATACATGTCACAGGTTTTGTTTTTGCTTTCGAGTTCGACTGTTATCCGCGATGAGATAAGGCTTCTAGGCAGGCAGTTAGTGAACGAAGCAACATTACAGATGTAGCTCAAGTGTATTTTTGCTGAAGCAAATGCTTAAACAATTAAACAACTCCAGTTTCTTTCTTAAAGTCTCGAAAGCTCTGAATTAAATAACGCAATGTTAACATGCGAATACAACGGCATTTTGTGGCGTTTTTCTGGGCGCCGGCCATTGAGACATTCAAGACATTAAAGGGAACAAGTCATTTCGCTTAAAGAAGCTTGTAAAGCATGTCGTGTATTTCCTTGCTACGAACCTTACACTGTAACTTGATAAATCAGAATCTCCTTACTGCACTGATCGATTACGTCTTCATATTACTGATTGTACTGAGTGTTGGCGAAAAATAACCTTATGTTCCAATTTATGTGTATGAATAAATATCTTAACGCGACTCGTTTTTTTTTTGCTTTTCAAGACATGCAGTACCTCTGAAGATGGCGGACAGTGCGGCCCCAGTTGCTTTTGCGATCGTGATGCAACGAACGCAACGAACACTGGGAGAGGGATTTGCAAAAGTGCTGATGGAAATCCAGCTCTCACCCAACTCTCCACTGACCATCAAAGTAATCAATCGAAGGAAGACCGCGCGTCTAGCGGCCTCACTCCTGATCAAGTCGCTCCAAATCCTGAAAAACATTCAACTGAGCTCCGTCAGCCTCCAGTCTCGCCGAGTAGTATGACTGCGGCAGTTCAATTATCGCAGCGAAGCAGTGGAAGCGAAGTGCCTGCAAAATTACATGGTCCAGGAAGTGGTTCAGATTCTTCTAAAGCACTTACGCTTGTTATGGAGCGATCTTATGGAGCGTATGGGGAATATGGGGGGTATGGAGGATATGGGGTATATGGGGGAATGAGCCCAATGGGCGGAATGGGAGGAATGGGAGGTATGGGAGGCATGGGAGGTATGGCAGGTATGGGAGGGATGGGAGGTATGGGAGGTATGGGAGGCATGGTCGGTATGGGAGGTATGGGAGGGATGGGAGGTATGGGAGGCATGGGAGGTATGGGGGGTATAGGAGGCATGGGAGGTATGGGAGGAATGGGAGGAATGGGAGGCATGGGAGGCATGGGAGGTATGGGAGGAATGGGAGGCATGGGAGGTATGGGAGGGATGGGAGGCATGGGAGGAGCGATTGCAGGAACCGCAGCGTCAGTGGGGCAACTGCTGGGAGCGGCAATTGGAGGAGTAATAGCGAAGCGGCAAATGAAAAAAGTAATGAAAAGGCGAAATCAGCTTCGAGGACCTCCAACTATGCCTGTCGGCCCTCACCGCCGCCCACTCGCGACCCAGAGCTGACAGCTGGTTTGGAAGCATTCATTACGAATTCTTAGCGCTGTACAAAGCCGAACGAAAGATTGAATTGCTTAAGGGCAGCGCTGTCCGACTAATAAATGGGACTAATAACAACAGCAAAAACGGCACTTCAGTAAGGTTTATTTATTCCTTATGATGACCCCGCACACTCCCAAAGAAAGCCATATAACTGTAGGTTGACATAAGAGGTTCAATCTTAGTTGTTCTTTTTTTTCGTATACGCTAGTCATGAAGCCAAAAACTGGACAGTAATCAGAACATGACCACCGAAAACAAAAGTGCAAAACCAGATAACAATGTTTAATGGGAACGTCAACACTATAAAGTTAGGCTAAAATGGCAGAATATACAAGAGCTACGGAACAGAGTGAAAAGGCAACAAACAACAAACAGCTAAAAATATAGTGGTAAAAATTTTACCTCTAATTTACTGCATTCGCGCGAGTAATTCAGCCAACAGCTGCCTTTGCGGTAGCGCTCCTGCTGCTATTTGATGCTTTTCACCACTGAAGTAAAGCTTGGCAGCTCGTCCATTCACCAGTTTTTAAAAAAATGCACTTTCTTGGCGTCGTTGTTGACTCCCGCCTCCAATGGCGATGAGTTGAAGACTCTCTGGTGTCATTTCTATTACCACCCCTGAATGTGATACGAACACTCCCAACCGCACAGTAGGGAAATCAACCTTCCTTAATGGTCAAACTCCGTCGAGAAATCTACTTGAGCCATGTCAAAAACCAATAATTTGCCCGTAAGTGTAATAACTTGAACATCAGTCAGTTTCGCCATAAAATACTAGGAATGAGCTCTCGGTGCTCCGTAAGCAGCTACGAACGGTTTATTTCAGCATGCGTCGGTATCGCATCCTCTTCGCCTTGTGGCTTCCCCTAGCACTACGTGTGACGAATTCAAGGACGAACTAAATACGCTCCTACAAGAATAAAATAACTGAAGAAACGCTGTCTTGGAGACAAGAAAGAGTGCCCCAGACTGAGCAAAAAGCTTAAGGCCGCAAAGAAAGAAATGGGGGAACTAAACAGTACTCTCGACGGAATAATCAAATTGAAAAGAATACCTGCGAACGGAAAATTCGAATCTAAACGAAATGGGGAAGAGTGTTGCTTATGCATTCAAATTTCAAACAATGCCATTGATATAGTTTGCCGAGTGCCATTGAGAATCTCGAATTTGCGTAATGTAATTGCTGAATTCACATTGAGAACTATGCCTCAGAAGACTCTGCACGGCACAAAAAAGAAGAGACTAAATGCGTCGATGACGAGCTGCCACTGCGATAACCCAGGGTTCGCGAAAACAAAATTCTGCTCGAAGAGACGGCAAGTGGAAACGAGATAAAAACTCGAAGTACAGCTGTGTTTCCAATGGTACAATACTGCTAACTAATGAGGACAATCATCATCATCCTCATCATCATCAGCCTTACTACGCCCACTGCAGGGCAAATGCCTCTCCCATGTCTCTACAAGTGTTCCTGTCCTGTGCCAGTTGCGCCCACCGTATCCGCCCACCTAACTTTCTGCCGCCCCCTGCCACGCCTGCCTTCTCTTGGAATTCACTCCGTTACCCTTAAGGACCACCGGTTATTTTGTTTTCTCATTGCATGTCCTGCCTTCTTCCTCTAGATTTCGAATTCGATGTCATTAACACGTGTTTGTTCCCTCACCCACTCTGCCCGCTTCCGGTCTCTTTACGTTACACCTGTCATTTTTCTTTCCATAGCTCGCTGCGTTGTCGTTAACTTAAGCTGAACCCTCTTTGTTAGCTTCCGCGTTTCTGCCCCTTACGTGTGGGGTGGTTTACACCATTCCTTTATCTTGTGGCCTGCATTATACCGGCCGGACAGGGCGCTGTTTAAACGTGCGCCTTCGTGAACATGCTAGGTGACTTGATGGCGGTTCTGAGACACATTTGACCAAGCACGTTAACAGCCACAAGTGCACTCTGCGGTTCGAAGAAACTATTAATGTTGATGCAGCGTTTGAATTCGGGCGCATGTTGTCTAGATTCCGTCACGCGGTCACTTTTTTCGGAGGCCGCCGCGGTGGCTCAGTCGCTATGGTGCTCGGCTGCTGGCCCGAAAGACGCGGGTTCGATCCCGGCCGCGGTGGCTGAATTTCTTTGGAGGAGAAATTCGAGGCCCGTGTACTGTGCGATGTCAGTGCACGTTAAAGAACCCCAGGTGGTCGAAATTTCCGGAGCCCTCCACTACGGTGTCTCTCATAGCCTTAGTCGCTTTGGGACGTTAAACCCCATAAACCAACCAACTTTTTTCGGCGATGATTCATCAGGAGGGCCTTGACAGCTTTGTGTAGATCGCAGTGGTGTTCCTTTAGCTGCTCATTTGCACACCTGCCGGTGTGACCCATGCCTACATCGCCCCATATGCCAAGGGAATCCAGTACACAATGGCTTCCATACACTCCACGAAGTAATGCTGATGGTTTATCGCACAACGTGTGCTTTTTTCAGGTTTAACATATTCACAAAGATTCTCAGGAGCGGAGAAAACAAGATCAGCATCAACTTGAAGACGAAAAGGAAGGAGAGGCGTGCACATCGAAAAGCAACAAAAGTCACTCTGTCGCAAAAGTATCGAGAAATTCAACGGAATAGCTGTAAATGGCGAGGTTGGCGAAGAATCCTGCTAAATAACTTAAAAAATATCCACGAAATGTAACCAAACTAAATCTTAGGCACTACAAGATATAAGAAGGTAAAGGGGCGCAACGGAGAAGGGTTCTTGATATAACAAATGATAAAAATAATGGCATACACGTCCAACGTTCTCGAACAAAATTTTCAAATTGGGAAATTGTAAGACACTCTATGGAAATATTGAAGATAATGGTCCATTCTTCTGATATGTACCACGATTTTTCTTTTACGGTGTTTCCACCGGTCACATCAAACAGTCAGGATTGCCATATAAAAGCAATGAGGAACGCTTTTGACGACAGCAAAAACATTAATAGAACAAAAATATCTAGTTACCATTGGGTGGTCCACAGGTATATTAGATATATTAGTTGTTACGGTAAAACTTTACACTACATGAAAAAATTGCGTTCATAAATGGTTTCCAGCTGCCATCGGGTGATATAGGTATACATATATTAGATATATTGTCCTTTGCGCAGCCGCTTTTAGAAATGTTATCCTTTAGCCCCCACGTTTCTGACCCACAGGCGATCGAGTACTGGCAAGATAGAGCTGCTGTATACTTTTCTCTTGAGGGATATTGGTAAACTGCCATTCATGATGATGGGCATAATACTAAAGAAGATATCTGACAACTGTAAACTTGGCCATGCTTTCTGAGAGGACGATTTGAACTAGGTAAAGTTTATTCTTTGACTCTTTCAGCAGCACCCTTACACAGAAAACGTCGTTCACATAAGCGCAAGTCGATAACACCTGTGTAACCAGGAATTGCCGACCTTTTACAGGAACATATGCAGAATAAATTTCTTCACCACGGCCCGTTGGCTTCTTCAGAGGGGGTGAGGCTTCTCCAAACGTGGTGATTCGTCGGTGATGAAGGAGGAGACGATCGATGAATGAAGAAAATTGAACAAAGAATTATATTTACAGAACTTACAACAATGAAAACTTCAGCTTACATAAGCAAAGTCACACAGACGAATCGAGCAAACTATAAAATAAGGAACTGATTTCACACAGAGAAACAGCACTCTAACACCTTACTTATTGGCTGAAAGTCTCGGTTAAACCCTAGGTATTGTTGAAGTACGTGCCAAGCACGGAGCCTCTACCTAGACTGACGTCCAGTGCTTTTGTTGCGGAAGCAACACTACGCTAGGTGTGAGGGATTTCGCGGAGCCCCAGAGAGCCCCAACTGCGCATGCGCGAGTGACGTCAGAGCCGCGCGGAGCCGCCGCCGACTCCTCCGCTGCGCGGGTGACCCAGAGGTGCCGTCGCCGCTGCGCCAGCAGTGCATTCTCCAGGAGGAGTGACGTCACACGGCGCAACAGCAGCAGCGCTGGGGCCACCGCCGACTCCTCCGCTACGCGTGTGATTCATAGGTGCTACCGCCGCTGCGATTGCCGCGCGGTTGCTTCCGCAATTCTACTCGGGAGGTCCATTGGTCAAACCGCAGCCCATTTTTTCTTCCATATTTATGTTTCGCATATAAAGAAGTTAGGGTGGTCATTTTTCAAGGCCCGCCTGCGATAACCAATGAAGTTTTAATTCCTGTCAGCCACAGCTTCCGAAGGTTGGGCACAACCTCGAGCCCAGGGCTTGGCTAAAGAGAAAATGAAACGCAAGAAAACATTCACGACACTCCTCCATGCTCGAGTCCTTGCCCTCTTCGTGTGATCCTCTTTCTCTTTTCCCTTTTACACGTGCTTCCATGCGTCTGGCACATCGCCACCGCACCTACGTGGCACTCCTTGAAGGATGAGTTCTTCTCCCCAACTGACAGGATCAGTTGCAAGGATCGCTTGCTATAATGGCACACAGCTCAGCAGCGAAGCAGCAAGTGCCCCTCAAACAGGCCTTCCAGCCAATCGCCTCAACCAATTGTTAAGGCGTCGCGGTTAATCCGATTATCCATGGTAAACATCCTAGCACTGCAAACTCCGCCCCCCTCCCCCTTCCCCTCCACGATTTCGTGCTTCCAGGTGCAGAGGGATCAATCACGACGTCATGAGAATCTATCGACGACATTAGCTTGAGAGCATCCTTTGAAGGGAATTCGCGGCTAAGGTGCAAGTTGTATTCGGTGCGTCGATCCTCACAGCCTTGCGTGAAGAATTAAGCGTTCAGAATTCGCTATTTTCAGGAAAATATCTCGGAATACGAATGCATCACGAGAATTCTACGAAATGGGACAGTTTAAGAACCAATGGTTCGAAGTTGCAGATTTCAATATTCACGCCGTTTTCAAAGGCTAAAAAGTTCATAAATACAATTCGGGTAATTATGAGTAGGGCTGATAAATATTCTCTTGCTTTAGGTCCAACTCACCGCATCACTCTTGTGCCATAAAGCCTTTCGTGGGCAGTTCGTCGTTTGTTTTTAAACCCCCCTGCCCCCCCCCCCCACGCACACACGCACGCAAAAAAAAAATCAAGCCTCTGTATGAGAGTATAAGCTTTTGTTGAAAGACATTCAAGAATTCTGCAAAATTATACAATTGGTGTATCTTAAATATACTGTCCGCTAACAACTAATCGAGGCTTAACGGTAATTTTGATTCGGCCATAATTAGCGCTATGCTTTGAAAATGCAACAAACGAGTTCCAACCCCTACAAGTCATCTTCTCTGCGCGACTAAAATACTTATATCATGGCGGCGTTACCTTACCTTATGGCAATAGTTAAAAGCAGTGCTACCATCGCTTAGGTGGGGGAGGTGCGTGCAGGCTGTCTGTAGACACGCCTGCAGCGCGCGCAGTATGCTGCCAGCTCTGCGCTTAATATGCACAATCCTTGGCTCAAAAACCCCTCAAAAATAGTACGCGACATCAGACACCTTACAGATGCTTGCAGTGACTACGTGTGAATATGTGCGCACTTAGAAAATGATGATGATGATAACACGTTTATTCAAACCGAATATTAAGAACCTGGTTTTCCCTCAGGAGAAAAGTATACAACAGGTGTATCTTACCGGTACTCACCTATGGGGCAGAAACGTGGAGGCTAACAAAGAGGGTTGAGCTTAAGTTAAGGACAACGCAGCGAGCTATGGAAAGAAAAATGATAGGTGTAACGTTAAGAGATCGAAAGCCGGCAGAGTGGGTGAGAGAACAAACGCGAGTTAATGATATCCTAGTTGAAATCAAGAGGAAGAAGTGGGCTTGGGCAGGGCATGTAATGCGAAGGCAAGATAACCGCTGGTCCTTAAGGATAACGGAGTGGATTCCACGAGAAGGCAAGCGTAGCAGTGGGTGGCAGAAAATAAGGTGGGCGGATGAGATTAGGAAATTTGCTGGAATATGGTGGCCGTGGCTGGCGAAGGACAGGGTTAATTGGACAGACATGGGAGAGGCCTTTGCCCTGCAGTGGGCGTAGTCAGGCTGATGATGATGATGATGGATTCCTCTTCGGACGGCGTCCTCAGTCCAGAATCTCAGTCTCAGAACTTCTCGACCAGCCGTTGCAGCTTCTCAAGAGGACAAACTGGGATGAAGAATGGAGATGGTCTTGTGATTTGGCCAATGGCCATACGCCATGATATAGGGCGGCTTCTGAGCTGCAGCGTGGCTGCAGCTAGCCGAGGAGTACTCCGAAGGGGAGAAGAGGTGTTTGTGGTAGTTTTTCCGGATGGTCTGTGTTTGAACCTGCTGCCAGGCAGTGATATCTCCCCTGGACAGGGCTTTGCGGCAGGAAAATTTGTGTGTGTGTGTGTGGGGGGGGGGGGGGGAGGGTTTTTCGTTGCTGTTTGTAGTGCTGTAGTGCCCGAGGGTGAGTGTGTATGTGAGAAGTCTTGCTGTTCCGTCTTGTTCATGTATGTGAGCGATGCGGTTCGTGATGGTGTCAAAGGGTCGCACCCTTCAGCATCTGCGTCTCCTGGTAATCAAACAACTCTCACTACGCCTAATTATTGCCCCAAAGTCAGGACTCGCCACCGACTTTGAAACTCGTCTCTTAGTAAACATGGCACAAAACACTGCGGCAAGACTGAACATGAAAGAGGCGACACAGAGTGCGCTGACTGGCAATTGAACGTTTATTCAGCGATAGAAAAAAAAATCTGAGAGGCAAGGCGGGTGAAAAGAGGAGAGACAAAGAAAATGAGGAAAGAAATACCTACGAAAAGAAAGAGTGGCCATTCAGCCCGAGGACATCATCATCATCATCATCATGAAAAGAAAGAGGGGCTTCAGTGGCGCAAGAGGCCATCCATGCGTGCTAGGGCACTACCATGCTTATTTGCATTTTCATGATTTCCCATGATTACCGGGATTCCTTGTTTGATGAGCTGGCTAACCTGCAACCAATGGTTTGGTTTATGGGAGTTTAACGTCCGAAAGCGACTCAGGCTAAGAGGGACGCCGTAGTGAAGGGCTCTGGAAATTTCGACCACCTAGGTTTCTTTAACGTGCACTGACCAGAAATACATGTAAATATTAGGCAACACGAAGCAGCGATATCTGGTATGTGGCATCTTTTACGACCAATTACGGTCATCAAATGCTTACCTTCCGAATCCATAACCTTCTTAGTTCCTATAGCGAGCGCTAAAACCTGGCATCGTTCTTTGTTTGTTGAGTACCTCCTTTGACCTAATGTACATTCCTGCTAAATCAAAATGTATGTTTATGCAGTCTTACTTCGTGTATAACTCGTGTCATTTCAATACTTGTGTCTTTGTTCTTCAAGCCAAATTCTGCGCTAATATGTAATTCTGCGCTAAGCTTGGTAACCAACCTTTTGTTGTTGTTATCTGTACACTGTTGCTGCCGTTGTTTTCAGTAGGATAGATGGGGTGCGCTCCTTAGTCAAGCCAATCTAAGGCTTTTTGGTTGCACATGCTAACATAAGATAATGTTTAAATAAAGGCATTTTGTATTGGTATTGTATCTCTATTAAGTTCGAAAGTTAGTCCACCTAGGAAAATCGTATTTTCTACAAATAAACCCAAACTGGTGTCTCGAAGGAAGTCCAGTAACGTACGGCGATGCGGCCCAAAAAATCATTACTCCAGTCGAAGTGAGAGTGCGAAAGCGAAATGAGATGGATGGCAACACATTTTATTCTCTTTGTAGTAGCGGGTTACTTTTCCGAGATTTTAAAAATTGCAGTATAGAAAATAAATTCGGAAGGCGATGAGCTGAGACAAAATGAACAGACTTTGCAGAAAAACAGCGCAACAGACGGGACCAAGAAGAGAAGACACAAACACAGGCGCTGACTGTCAACTGTAAGAAATTTATTGCAGCAACGGCAATATGTAGAAACCCATGCCTCGCCCATATGGTAAAAACATTAAAACTAAGTGATAAGTTTCTTCTCTCTCTTGGATTAAAAATGAACAGAATTCTGATTCAGGGTGTAACGTCCTGCAAGAAAAAAGAGAGAAATAAGTGTTTGTTCACGCTTAATACCAAACTATTCTGGACAAAAGCATTTTTGAACATAAAAATGTATATGAGCGGAATTTTTTGATATCTTGTGTAAGTTTTCACAGTAACAATCAATATCCAGATATTACAACATACGAAAAAATTGCGCTCATATGATCTTTCCCGTTCCTTCACTCTTCAGCCCATCTTCCCATTTCGAAAAAAAAAAAAAAACACGCCAGAACGCAGAACGCAGGCCTACCGTGCGCCGACGCTCGCTCCGGCGTTGTCACGTGGTGTGGCTAGATTGCCCAGATGATCACGTGGCATGAAGAGAACACTCGATGGGAATGTTCTCTTTTCCGCGCCATGCAAGCTGTCTCGCCTCTGCCTTTTCACGAACAAAAACAAAAGTAACCAGAAGAAAGCAGGATGTGGAATCTACCACAGAACCAAGAACGGTTTGGTTTGGTTATTGGGGTTCAACATCCCGAAGCAACTCAGGCTGTGAGGTCGTAGTGAAGGGTTTCGAAAATTTCGACCACCTGGGGTTCTTTAACGTGTACTGACATCGCACAGCACACGGGCCTCTAGAATTTCGCCTCCATCGAAATTCGGCCGCCGCGGCCGGGATCGAATCCGCGTCTTTCGGGTCAGCAGCCGAGCGCCGTAACCACTGAGCCACCGCGGCGGGGCACAGAACCAAGTACGTGTCCTGCAGAACAGAAGTTGTTTATGAGATTCTCCTCAGCTGCGGTTCAGTATATGTAGGACAGACGGGACGTTGCATTAATAAGCGTCTTCAAGAGCACAGAAACTCGTTGACTTCGCATTGTGGGCAGCACATACCAAGAGACTTCCAGCCTTGTGAAAAGTAGAAAAAGAAAAAGAACAATACACGCAAGGTTTCACGCATACAAATGTTATAGGCCGTGCAAGGAACAAAAAGGCACTTGAAGTCATTGAAGCCTTCCATATTGTAAGTTAGGGGCCTGATAAGTGTGTTAGTGAGGCATCGATACACTGTGTGAAAAAGAGCTTCACTTTCTTGGTTTAATAAGATGATTTCGTTGGATATGGTGCTTTGAGTGTTTTGCGCGCATGAGTTTTGTTTTTTATTTATTTATTTATTTATTTATTTATTTATTTATTTATTTATTTATTTATTTATTCAAAGTACCTACAGCACCCATGAGGCATTATTGTAGGGGGGTATTACTATATACAATAACACATGCAAAGGAGATATTGGAAAACATGTCAGCAAGATAACACAACATATTAAAAGAAGACTAAATGAGTTTACAACTAGCATGAGTGATGGCACAGTGCTGGTAAACACACGAGACCTGGAAAAAAAAAATACATCAGACTATCGCTTCAACAGCACTTTCGAAATCAGGTGCACAAGCCGCATCATTCGGAAGCTTATTCCAGCCTAGGATTGTGTTAGGGAAAAACGAATACTTAAATTCATTAATGCGGCATTGATAACTATTAATCTTTTTCGTGTTATCGAGTCTCTCCGAAATGTAATATGGCTGCTTTAGATAAGTGTTTTTATTAATACCGGTACAATCATTGTAGATACTGTGCAAGAACTTCAGCCTGGAGATTTTTCTTCGGTTGCTAAAGTCTTCCAACCAATACTGTCGCGAAGTTCGGAGCTCTTTATATGAAAATTAAAAATTTCCAGTCACAAACCTTGCAGCGCGTTTCTGTACCCTTTCTAACTTGTCAATGAGTGTACCCGTGAAAGGGTCCCATGCTACACATGCATATTCTAATACTGGCCAGACATTTGTTAAATATAATGTTTCTTTTAGTACCTGGGGAGAGCTTTTGAAATTTCGTTGGAAAAAATACAAAAGACGAGAAGCTTTGGCAGTTATCATGTCAACATGGGCTATCCAGTCGAGGGATGCTGTGAGTATAACACCAAGATATTTAACCTTATCAGTAGTTGTGATAGTGTCATGGTTTAAAAGGTACGATCCAAGAATTTTCTTTTTTTTGTTTGTACATTGCACATGGAAACACTTAGATACATTCAATTTAATGCCCCACTTCAAGCACCACTCGCAAACTCTGTCAAGGTCAGCCTGTAATACACAAAGATCATCAAGGCACGTGACAGGGGAATACAAAACGCTATCGTCAGCATACAGTCTGACAGTGGATCTGAGGCCGACAGGTATGTCATTGATGAATATGAGGAACAGGAAAGGGGTTTTGCTCCAATAAATCAGTTGTTAGTCACAGCTCGTCCTGCTTGCTTAATCTCCTGTGTCTTGCCCCTGCTAAGTTTTACGTTTTGTAGTCATGTCATACCAACTGGTCCCTCATCGCAAGCTCTTGGAATTCTTTGTTTGACGCGGTGGGAATGCTTAATGCCTCTTGGTTTGAGCTAACTGCGGAGAGCATCGCGAATTGTTTCCGTAAGGCAGGGTTTATGGGCCCAGGAACGACGGAGGAAGTTGTCGAACAGTCGAGATCTGACGCAAATGGATTTGTGGCAACGCGTCGTCGACGTGCAAATGGCCGTACCTGATGTTGCTTGGAACGACATCATCGGTGCGGACGATAACGCTGAGATAGCAGAGACATGAACTCACGAATCCATATCGCGTGAAGTGCGAGCAACCGAAGGCGAAGACTCCGACGAAGACGTCGAGGATGATGAGTTGCCGCTGCCGTGAGCGCTTCAACAGCGGTTAGTTACATTGCGTCCCTGAAACAGTTTGTTGCCAGCAAGGGCCTTGGAGAGGAGCACGCTGCCACTCTGGACAGGCTAGAAAACGCAGTAGTAGGGTGTGCTTCGAAAAAGCAGACGCAGGTCACAGGCTTTTTGAAGAAATAAACGCTGTCTTTGATTGATTTCGGATCTTCGTCTGTATAATATGAGAAGTCCACTTACTACGAACTTCGGGTATAATGAATGCAATCAGCGTGACCTTCAGGTTCGTTATTAAGCGGTCTCGACTGCACAAAGAACCATATGCCCAGTCTCTCGCTATTATGGCTTTATTTTTTTTTTTCATTTTACCAACAACACTTTCACCTAAGGTAAAAAAATTGGCAGCGGCTTAACTCGGCTATGCCTGGATATATGTAGCGAAAGCTAAAGCATAGCTGGGTTAGCCTTCTTGATTGCAAGTCCAGGTTAGTCTGGTTGTCTAGTTATGTTGTTGTTGCATTAAAGACGCGACACAGTGCCGCCTCAACTGTGGTTGCGGCGCACGCGAGGTCTCCTTTTCAATCCTCCCACATGTTATCGGGCATGCGACACAGCTGACGAAGCGAGCGGAGGCAAGCGCAACGACGAGGCAAGCGGCGTGACGTCATACCAAACGGCGGCGGCGGCTCCGCGGCGAGGCGAGTGATGTGACGTCATGCAAGATGGCGCGGCGAGCGCGAGGCGTCCGCCAGCTGCGGTGGTTGCTAGGCAACGGCTCGAGATCGGTCTCTGTGCCTCCTCGGAGCACCGCCACAGCGAAATCGCAAGTTCGTGGCCAATGTAGCTTTCGCTACAAAAGAGGGCACCACTGATTTGCGCAACGTCTTCGGCAGCGAAGCCAATGAAAAATTTCGCCGGGCGTCACACGCCTTGCTGGGAGGGCCGCAGACAGCAAGGCAGCAAACCCATTTCGAATTAACGGCCAAATTATTACTTTCGAGCGCCAAATCCTAACGCTCTGCGGTCGTGTTCGCCTTATTTCTTATTTGGAGCAACCTGGAGTAAAGTGGCATCTGCCTTTAAAGTGCCCTACGAGCCTTGCGTATTCAGGGCGGTTTTCGTTGGTCAGCATATCATCTAGAATTTCAGTGCGTCACCTTTTAAAGGATCCGTCCAGCCCAAGATTAAATGTTACATATACGGTCTTCGCACAATCGGTGTACGCATAATCCGGGTTTGTCTCGAACAATAACAAAAAAAATGACTGGAAAAAGTGTTTTGCCGTGACGTCCAGATCACATGAAAATTCATAGAAAGAATGTGGCCCTCACAATATACTGTAAATTTTTCTATTGAAGAAAGTGAAGTGATAATCGTAGTCGGTTATGTGTCTATATTACCATATACAACATATTCACCACATCATGTCCAACATTCTTCGAAAAGCTTTTGAATACTGGAAAATTGTAAGGTAGAGTTACGAAAATACTGAAGTTGATAGCAAAATTTTTCTTTTAAACTGTTTCCATCGCTCGCAGCGAGCAGTGAAGGCTGCCGTACAAAACCAAAGGGGAACGCTTGACGACAGCAAAAGCATTAATAGCAAAAAAATTCACGCTTCCGACGGGAGAGCTGCGGATGTACTGACTTTTCTAGTCAAATCTTGTAATATGTGAAAAAAAATTGTGTTCTTAAGCTGTTTCGGGTTCAAAAATGTTTTTTTCCGGAATTGTTCGGTATGTTAAATATCACATAGCAGGTGCAACTTCGTCGCTGCTTTAAAAGGGTGCCAAGCCATCGGCCGTCAAGGCCATAGCGTGGACCACTTACCAGCTCGACGTGCACGACGTACACGGCATCTGAGAACTTCGGTCGTATAAAGTGGGGTCCGTTACCAACCCTTGGTAACTTGGCTACTTTCGGATCAAAATCCGTGCTGACGAGCGTTGACGACGGTGAGAGCCGAATGAAGTACGTGAGCAGGGAATCGTTGGCCTTACTCGCGTGACTGAAGTCTGCTCTCGCCTTTTGGTTGTTTTCCTGTGCCAGCTCAATGGAATTCCTGCGGAGAAAAGCCACATCAGTGCGAGAGTTTTATTCTTCTGAATTCCTTGAAGAAAAAGCGACATCCTTGCTGCGCCTGGCCTCAAGTCTCGCTGTGTGTTGCAATACCTTTTAAAGCGAAAGCCTTTAGTGCCTCATCGTTGTCGACAGAATGTTGTTATCAGAGGTGTCACGCTTTTCGGTTGGTCGAAATAGTTATGACGTCAGAGTGCGCGGATTTGAATAAGGTCATGATGATGATGATGATGATGATGATGATGATGATGTAGCCTTCCCTTTGTAACGGGCGGGCGCCTACCAAAGGTGCCCTGGCTGGATACACACACATAAAAACACCACTATCAAACGCGAAGCGGCAAACACACACGCAAATACTGACGAAACAGTACTGGTCTAATGTCGCACCAGCGTCCACCACTCTGTAAATCGGCGCTTCGTCGCTGCAACTGCCGCATGGTTTGCCGCATCTGTTGTGCAGCATATGTGCAGCCCTCGTTCGAAGAACGGAAACCCAGCGCCTGCGGAAGCGTAGCGCCCTCGTGCGGTGGCGTTGGCAGCTTTTCGCAGAGTAGGATAAAGCCCCTAGAGTAGGACGATGTCTGGCGCCCCCTTTTGAAGCAGAAGACAACTAATACAAAATAGTTGTTGTCCGCTCCGACAGGTGGCGCAAGGCGTCCGCGAAACAGTGCGCCAGGAAAGGCTTTCGCCTTGCAGCACTTTAGAGAGCAAAAGTGGCCCCTGAATTTTTTTTACTTGTAGGCACAATCTCGTGCACAGGCCATCACAAGAATGTGGCTTAACCGAGAACAAGTTGATCTTTGCGACAGGCATATGCTGCGTCGCGGGCTTGTCCAAATAAAAGTGCAGTCTTAACGGGTTGCCTCGATTCGATGCCTAAATTTATAAACAGTTTGAGTTTTTTTGAAGTTCAAAAATATAGCGGAAAAACTTGAGATTACGAGTTCAATGAGATTGGGTTTCAGCCCAAAACCAGATCGAAGTGTGCCTGGCGTCAGAGGTACACATGGTTCAGAATTGGAAACATAGGTATCAAAAATTGCGGAAGAAAAAAAAATCGCTGTTTACCTGCGGACCTCAGTGGCTTACTCTAGGCACGGCTTCAGTCAGCAAATTTGTTGTAATAAAACATGCAAAAGAAGCACTGCAGCTTCGCGAATGCCTCTACTCTGTGATAAAATTTGCTTCGCCTTCATCTTCCTGGCAAAGCGCACTCAGAAAGCATGTTAGTGTAGTAAGACTGGTGGTAACATTGCTTAATTACAACAGGTGTCTCAGTAAAATAGGAAACAGAAGACGATACTTACGGCTTTGACTTGTTCACCAACTTGCATGTGTAAATTCCAACACTTCCGGTGGGCAACCATTTATTGAAATAGGTTTCCCGCCCCTGGAATAAAGACGGCACTGTTATCGTACGTGTGCGCCTATTAAAACAGAAATTCTCGCTTTTATCTAGTATCTTCCCAGTTATATAATATGCCTTACATTTCTAGCGTCCTTGAGTGGTACGTTAAACAGGAAAATCACACCGGATGGGTATAGAGGGGAAAACTACTTTGCCGCTAACCTGCAATGCACATTGAACACGACAGAAAATTCCGTAACCGCTTTTGAGAGCTCCGCCAGCAAGGGGAACTAAAATTAATGCATTGAGGAATGCCACATAAGTATTTTACATGTCCTCTGCATTGCCTCCGAAGATGTATTGTGGCCGACAGCTTGTGGTCAACACGCATGTGGTCGACAGGCATCAGAAACAAAACTCGAAATCGCTCTCTTCATTTCGTGAAACGAACGCCAAGTAATAACCTATGAAAGAACGCTTATTATGCTGGCTAACTTACCCATGCTCCGGCAGGCGTTTTTTGATTCTCGGTAACAAGGTGTATTGAAAGTAGTCGATGATGGTCAGTTTTCCATTTGTAAATCCACTGGCTTCCTGTGAGATGTGTGCGGCAAATGTATTGAAAGAAAGAAGCACAGTTTTCTGTGTAGCTAAAGGGACTCCAAGAAGGAACTATGCTAGATGCTGGTGCGATGATAGGACGGCGATAATATTGATTATAACTTAACAAATAGGCATATTTTTGGTCTCGCATGACTGCATGTTAAAGAGTGACGAATGATGCAAGAAATGACTCAAATTACTAGAGCCACAGCAGCAGGGGTAATCGCGTTTTTGAAATTCTAAAAGCTGATCTTGCTTTTACTAGCTGCTCCCAAGAAATCTCAAACTGCAACCGGCCGGCGCCTATCTGGAATAGTTAGTAATTTAATTATTAGAATATAGCTAATCACGTTACTAGTTAGCATGATTCGAATGTTTTTTGACGTCCGCCAGCAATGGCACTGCATTGCCCCAAAACGCTTCACTTTACATAAAATACATCATATCTAAAAATTTTTCCCCGGCTTCCATGAAACACATGGTATACCTCTTGATGGTAAATCAAATGACAAATACGGAAAGAAAAATATTAACAAGTGGCAAAAGACCCTTCTGTATCACGCCGGTATTCAATTTCTTTGCCACATAGTTCGATTGAAGGTATTCTGATGCATGCGTCGCTCTTTTGCCTAATGTTGATGGCTTCGTTCATTTCCGAGGTCCGTCGACCTATGTATGAAGAGATGACAATAGACACATTTAGCGTACCGTGTACCATGCTACCGTTATCACTGTACCGGAAGCCCACCCACCACCAGTGCCCGTGCACAGATCGCCTTAAGGGCGCCAGATGGCGCCAGGTACCAAGCAGCTGTTCGCACGCCCGCCGCTTCGGGACCAATCACCGCATGCTCACTGGCAGTGGGCGGGATGCCGGCACTCCGGTAACGGTAACATGGTACATGGTATTCTAAAGATAAGGCACCTTTAGCGTACCGTGTAGCCGTTACCGGTGCCGGAGTACCGGGAACTCACGCGCAGCCAATGCGCTGGCGCAAATCGTCTTGATGGTGGCAAGTGGCGCCAGGTACCTGGCAGCTGCGCTCGCGCGTGCAGCATTGGCATCAATCAACGCGTGCTCACCGGCGGCGGGCGGGCTCCCCGTACTGCGACAACCGTAACGATAACACGGTACACTGTGTGCTAAATGTGTCTATTGACACCTTTAGTGTAGCGTGTTACCGTTATCGGTGTACCGGGAGCCCGCCCACTGCCGGTGAGCACGCGCTGATTGGTGCCGATGCTGCAGGCGCGCCATCTAGTGCCACTAAGGCCGTACGCGCCGCCAGTGCCTGCGCAAATCGCCATGACGTCGCCAGATGGCGCCAGGTACCCAGCTGCTGTGCGCGCGCGCCTGCAGCATCAGAACGAATCAGCGCGTTCTCACCGGCGGTGGGTGCGCTCCCGGTAATCCGGGAATGGTAACAGTAACATGGTATGCTAAAGGTGTCTAATACTGTTTTTGAGCTGGGGAACACACATGCTTGCAGCAGCGCTTCGCTAGCTCGCTGCTGATGGCGTCTTCTAGAGATATCTTCTGCTCTTGAGCTGATGAGCGCGCAATAAAATGTGGTTGTTAGCATCCTGTCCTCACTCTAAGCGCTGTTTTTCACCGCAAGATAGAACAAACATGTAGTAAAACGTCTTAATGACGATATAACATATTTGGAGAAAGTGCGGAAACAATTCTGTTGTCAGATAGGCAATGGAGAACCTCGGGATGCTTAGCCAACGTTTCGACAAAATGATGTCTTTGCCTGGGCAAGGCGTTCATCGCTGGCGGAGTTTACTAAGTCCCTTCACTCCGAGTAGGAAGGCCCCGAGGGGAAAGAGTGGTGGGATGAGAAACGTGACGCTGAAACTTGCTCTCTAGGCAGGATGGATGTTAAAGGGGCATAACCGGTGGACCTGTAAAACTGTTGGGAGAAGAAATGGCGAACGTGGGCTTGAAAAACTTTGTATACCCATGCGGGGAGCTCCGAGAATAGGCATGTTAGGACTTGGTGGGAAGAACAGGAAAAAAATAGAATAAAGCTATTAGGTAGCACGGGCGAAGAATGTACAGAGAACGTTATAAAAACACAAAAAACAAGGAATTGCGAGAGAGTGAAAGGAAGGAAAAAGTGCGAAAACAACGTGTCCCTGAGGAATTGCAGCATGACGTGCCGAGCATAAAGTAAAAGTACGTAAGAATAAACAAATAATAATGTTAAAAACTAGGAATAAAAAGGAAAAAATGACAAAAAATGGCAGCGGTTAAGGTCTGGTTAAACCTGGAGGATTGCGAAAGCAATTAGGAGAGAGAGGCGATGGAGAGCGCGTGGCAGGGGCGGCAGCTCGGACACGCTAACTATGCGCCGCTACTGCGCCTGCGCAACTGGCGAGCACGGCGGCGGCACCTCTGAGTCACCCGCGCAGCGACGGCGGCGGCCCGCCAGCTGTGCGCCGTGTGACGTCACTGCTCCTCGCGCATGCGCAGTGTGACCTTGCCTCAGCTCTGCAAAATAGCTCGGTGACGCGCGTAGTGTTGCTTTCGCAACAAAAAATGAACGTCTCCGGGGGCGTCGAGTGGATAGGAAAGACGTGACACGAAGTATTGGGCAAACCGGTGTAATGAGTTTTTCTCGCGATGCTATTTTTGTGTCTGACGAGGTGCAATAAATTTCTCAATGATTAACTTACTGCCGGAATACACCTGAGAGATTCTTAGTTTTCTTTGGAGATGCTCATCCCTGCTGATTGAGGTTTTAGCTTTGTTGATCAAGAATGCTTCTGATTTCTATTCCTTGCCGATTTTAAGTCTCGAGCTTTGGAGAACGGGTAGTTTCAGTTCATTGAAGTTGTGACGACATTTATTAAAATGTTCTGAAACTGACGTTTGGAGGTTCTTTCCCGTGCCAGCGCGGAAATTCGACTTTCTGGTCAATATATCTGGATGCAGGCACGCACTCTTGTGCCACCTTCAATTTGTACCGGTTATTAAGCTTAATTACGATAACTGCCACCCTATGTTAACGGCATAGGATTCCTCTAGGTTTCTTGCAGTATCCTTACTGAACAGAAATATCCTAGCTAGCTCTCCTCTGTCCGTTAGTCCGCGAAACTGCAATAGCATTGTGCGTATACCCGTTACTTATTTATCTTTATGCTTCATGCCTACTCCTAACCTCACTAAACCCAATTACATTCCATTTAATACTGCTAGTTCCTCAAAAAGCTCTCCTAGGCAAGCCCCTCTTGCTAAATAAGGTGGTAACGTTAAGCGTTACAGGGTTCATTTACCAAAGGCGGCCTCTCCGGATCCAGAGATTTCTAGCGCCCTCCGTTGCGTCGCAGTGCTCACCGCCGGCTTGGTCATTTTCTCCGCCGCCAGTGTGGCTTAAAGGCATGGGGGTATATGGTGTACTCATACAGGAGGTGGTGGTCAAGTGCTATATACACCGGGGCGGCCAAGTCCTGTTCTAATGAGAGAGGGCGTCGTCGACACTCGCCACAGTGATCAGACCGCACAGTCCTGATTACTCAGCTTGGTCATTTTCTCCGCTGCCAGTGTGGCTTAAAGGCAGGGGGTTAATTGGTATATTCATACAGGAGGTGGTGACAAAGTAATATATACACCGGGGCGGCCAAGTCCTGTTCTAATGAGAGACTGTGTTGTCGACTCTCGCCACCGGGATCAGACCGCACAGTCCTGATTACTCAATTCCATGGACACTGTGATTTTATTTATCTGGTCAAGAATCACGGGACGACACGGATGCGAACCGCGGTTCTTTTTCACGTGAGGCGGATGTTTACCTCTTCGCCATCGCTATTTCCCATCCACTATCCCTAAAACTACTGGAGTTCTCAGGGTGATATAAATGACTATCACCATAGCGGTGTTACTGGTGCACAGTGTACCAGGTGGCATATACACCTAGATCATTCTGTGCACAATTACTTTAACAAGCCAAACAAGGCTGATTATTAAATATTACCTGAGAGTGGAAAAATCTTGAGAAATTCCTTTGGCTGATACTAACATCTCGTTGTTTTGCAAGATATGCGTCTATTCGGGAAACACCGCAGCCACGGAACCGAGACACATTTCACAAAAGCGCTTTTGATGCTTGACGTTTCAGGGCCGGTATTTATTTTGTTGCCCAAGGAAATGCCGCCTCTGCCCCGGAATCACATTTCGTCTCGACATCACCTAATTTAGGTCATCGCTCCAATGTATTGGTTAGAAAACTCCTATGTATCTCTCCAATGTATCGGTTAGATCACCGCGGCGACATCCACTGGAGCAATGCGAAAGCAAAACGTCTACATACTATATCGACGTCCGTGGCTATTTTGACATCCATGTGGTATATCGACGTCTAGATATTTTGACGTCTAAGTGTATTTTCTTACTTTTTTACGCGTTTAATTAAATATTTGCACCACATCAACCACAATTTTCCCACGGAAAAATTTTATCACACACTATCTGTCACAATGCACATTCACCCATTTATCTTCAGAGAACGACGCAATCGTGCGGACAAATTTTCGGACACTTTTTGCTGACGTCACAGAGCCATGTAATGCTCTAGCATCAAGAAGGGCACCTACCGGCGATATCTTTCATGTCGGCTTCTGCAATCTTCTTATCGCCGTACAAGCTCTGAAACAAAGCCAAGCAACCAATAAAACTTTTCAAAATACCGTATTGGAGGTTCACTGCAGAGGAATCGATGGCCAGGCTAGACTGGTAGATAGTACCTCCGGACGCCGCCGCGGTGGCTCAGTAAATATGACGATCCGCTGCTGACCCGAGAGACGCAGGTTCGATCCCGGCCGCTGCTGTCGAATTTCGATGGAGGCGGAATTCTGGAGGCCGGTGTACTGTGCGATGTCAGCGCACGTCAGAGAACCCCAGGTGGTCGAAATTACCGGAGCTCTTCAGTACGGCGTCCCTCATAGCCTGAGTCGCTTTGGGACGTTAAACCCCAATAAACCAATGAATCAAACCTTCCTGGTTCTGTGGCGTCGGCGTCGTTGACGTAACACGCACAAAGCTGATTAGCCAGCCTGAGTGACGTCACGCATGGTGTCACTGCAAGTGCTAGCTGATAGGTAGAATTTTGAATGCTGCATTGCATAAGGAGCCTTTTGCAAAGCGCCATATTGCCAATATGGCAATATTGCCATATTGACATATTGCCCAGAGCCTCAGTCGCTTGGGGACTTTAAATTCCTATAAACCAAACCCAGTGCATCTTGCAAGGTAGCATACGTGGTATTTTTACCAGGAACGCAACCTGGATGTCTGAGAAAATTGCGTAAAAGTGAAGAACATGCGGCGATTGCGCTTTAAATGCGCTTTCTCGTGCCGCACTATTTTGACGGCCATTCCTGGAAAAAAAAAATCAGGGGACACTTTGGTTCTCTAAAGTGCTGCAAGGCGAAAGCTTTTCCTGGCGCACTGTTTGGCATTGACTGCGAGACTGCATGCGGTATGTAATATGGTCACCCACGGATGCCTTACGCCCCCTGTGAGAGCAGATGACAACTATTTTTCATTAGTTGTCATCTGTTACAAACGGGGGCGTCAGGCATCCGTGGGTGACCTCATTACTTCGAATTTGCGTGCTCTGACGTCATAACTATTTCGACAAACCGAAAAGCGTGACACCTCTGCTGACAACCTTCAGTCAACGACGATGAGGCACTAAAGGCTTAGCCTTAAAAGGAGGAAAGCTGAAGGGCGTGTGCTGCCGAGAATGCGGAGAGTCTTCTGCATCTCAGTTTTACTGCTCAGACAACGTGGCTATGGCCAGCGATGGGGCGTTGCAAAGAGCACATTCATAATTACAAGTTCTCAGAGGCCATCACTTCGTCTTGGGCTTGCTTGGGCGGCTAGCCAAGCCGTATCATTCCCACTAGGGCCGTTGAATCGGCAGCTTTGCAGATGCGGTCTTTAGGAAAGCCCTATTGCAATAAGTCGGCTCTATTGCGAATGCAATTCTACGCCAGGTCTAACCGCTCGTAACGTGGTCCGTGGACCCCCCTTTGCCGTTGCCTAACAACCGCTTCAGCTGCGGTCCAACAGATGGCGCCGTGCCTAGCAAACCGAGCTACCCAAGTCATAGACCCAAGTTACTCGGGTGAGCTCGGATAAGTTAGGAAGAGCGTCGCGCCAGCTGCGCGAGAGGTTGCTCGGGAAGAGCAACATGGGTCGGACAAAGCCTAGGGTGATTGTGGTAGAAACAGCCACCTGTCAGTGCAGTGGAAAATCTCTTAACCGCTGCGCCAGTAGTGGTATGAGGACTCAACGCCATCTGTGAATGTTAGAATGTTATCGGCCCCCATCTAATGAAAGTACCGAATTTATCAAGGTTGTGCGTGATCTTCTTGAATATGCTTGTATCGTAAATATCCCTGTTGTTTTGGTTGGAGACTTTAACATTGATCTTTTGACAAACAGCTCCCCGCGACGTCTTTTTTGTGAAACCATTGATGCATTTCTCTGCACCAATGTTATTCAGTCACCAACAAGAACAACCTTAGAGAGGGACTCATTATTAGATTTATGTGTTACAAATCATGAGTTATCAAGAGTGCTATCAGGTGTGCTTACATTTGATTTGAGCGACCATCTGCCTATATTCTGTTTTTTTCCTCGGGCGATAAAAAAAAGGAAGCAAGTACCAACTCCCCAGATAGTATATCGCAGTTTCAATCAAGAAAACTTAGCTAGGTTTAGATCCATGATGGAAAGCACTGCCTGGAGCGAAGTTTACAATGAGTTAAATCCTAGTATAGCGTACAATATCTTTCTTCAGTTAGTAAAAAGCAAATATGATACCGCATTTCCTTTGACAGTGGGAAAAACTCACAAAAAGTCTCGAAAGCCGTGGGTTACGAGAGAGTTATATCGACGAATTCAAACCCGTGACAGGCTTTTTGACAAATTCATCCAATCAAAAGATCCAGTCATACTTAAGGAATACAAAAAACTTAGAAATAAGTTAGGCTCTGATATTAAAAAAGCTAAGAAACAGTATTATCAGAATAAATTTTCAGCAGTCTCCAATTGCCCTAAGAAAATATGGGATTGTTTGAGCGACCTCATGGGAAGGGCGACAACCCATATTCCCAGCACATTAACATTCAATGGTGTTGAATACAGTGGCGCTGCTTTGGCAGACAAGTTTAATGCTCATTTCCTATCCTCTGGCGAATCATCTCAGAAGCAGGATAGAAATCATGAAATTGCTCAGTATATTGCCTCTCCAATTGGTAGTTCCATATTCTTGAATCCTTGCAGCGAACATGAAGTATTCACATTTCTTAGAAGCCTAGACAAATCCACTGCGGCAGGCGCAGATGAAATTAAGGCCGAGCCTATTATTGCTGTTGCCGATCTAATTAGCTTGCCCTTGCAGCATATATGTAACAACGCGTTAGTTCAAGGTATTTTTCCAGATGGTATGAAAATTGCCAGAGTGGTTGTTTTACACAAAGGTGGCCCTTATGACAATATAAACAACTACAGACCTATATCTGTACTCCCTTTGTTTTCTAAACTGCTGGAATATTTGATCAAAATCAGACTGTGTAAGTTCTTTGACGACAGACAAATTTTTGTTAACGAACAGTTCGGATTTCGTGAGAAGAAGTCAACAGAAATGGCATTGCTTAGTATAAAGGAAAAAATATTTTCTAATATGGATGACAAACAATTTACAGTTGGACTTTTTTTAGATTTCAGGAAGGCATTTGATTCAGTTAAACATGATATTTTATTTTATAAGCTACCTTTTTACGGCATTCGAGGAGTTGCCTTAAATCTGATCCGTACTTATCTTTCCGGTCGCGTTCAGTATACATGTTTGAATGGTCATCAATCACAACCTGGTCAATTAATATACGGTGTCCCACAAGGGTCTATTTTGGGTCCAGTATTTTTCATTCTTTATATCAACGATATAATAGCCATCCCTCGAACTCCCACAATAATTTTATATGCAGATGATACCAGTGTATTTTTTTCTGGCATGCATCTTAGTAATATTCAGGCTGAGGCAAATGCATGGTTACAAGAATTGTCTTTATGGTTGAATATAAATAAACTAGAGTTAAATGTAAATAAAACAAAGCTTATTGTATTTAAGGCACGTAACAAGCCTGATAACAGTGAAATTAATCTTACATTAAAAAATAGCGTAATTGAGCGTGTTTCTTCCTACAAATTTTTAGGCATAATCTTTGAAGAACACTTGAGTTGGACCCTGCATATTAATAAGATTCATGCCAGCATATCAAGGTCATTATGTGTATTATATAAACTTCGAGACCTTGTTCCGAAATGGCTGAAGTGGCAGTTATATTATACCCTAATTCAATCACATCTTCATTATTGTTTACTTGTTTGGGGATCTACAACGAAAACTAACCTCACGAGGCTGATAACATTACAGAAAAAAGCAATACGATATGTCGAAAACCTTGCATACAATGATCATACAGGTTTGTACTTCACTAAGCATACTATTCTAAAAGTCAATGAATTATTTGAGTTGAAACTGCTTTCTTATGTGTTTAACGATTTCAAACATCATCCCACTAAATATGTTCAATTAAACTCTAGTAGTGACGCGCCTTATAAATTAAGGCACGTCAGTTACAGAGTACCATTTGTAAGGACTAACTATGGAACCGAAATGCTTTCATATTTAATTCCCAGTCTTCTAAATAAACATACACAGGCCATAGAAATTATTCAGAAATCTGTTTCCCAAAAGTCATTCAATAGAAATGCTAAAGCTTACCTCCTTTCTCGCCCGAATGATTAAAATTCTTGATGTCCCTGTTTTTCCGTCAACTCTTTCAATTCTCGTGTTTTTCTTGTTGTGATGTGTCTTGTAAATATTTACTTTAATTATGTCATTGCAAAAGTATGCACCTTCCTCCTACTTTTACCTTGTATAATTATGTGTTGTTTTTTCTAATGAGAGTGTATGAAGCTCTTGCTTCTTTTGCCGCTTGCCGTGAGCATTGTGTCGGGTGCTTGGGCCCCGTCAGGCAGAGTGCATCTGCCTTTTGCCCCTGTATCCGAGACCTTGTTGTCTGAAATAAAGATCTATCTCTCTATCTATCTATCTATCTATCTATCTATCTATCTATCTATCTAAATAGCGAATGAAAAGCATACATGTGCATTCACCCTCTGCTGGTATCGCGCCGTGCAGCTTAATTGTCTTTTCCAGTTTAAGAATGAACGCCTGCTTTCGCACGTGTTCTCGGTTTAAACACGTTAATCCCCCACCGATTTTTTTTTCCGTACAGTTGTGAAGCCTGACTGCTTAGCTGCTGAAGACGGTTTAGCTGCTGAAGAGATAGAGAGAGAGAAAGCACTTTATTTGCACCCGTCAGAGCGTAGCGGTGATCGGGTGAGACGCAGCTCGCCCTTTCACCGTCTATTTCCCCCCTCGGCGTCGGCCAGAATCAGTTGGCTTCCGGCGGCGGCCTGGCCTTGACCGATGACTTGTTTTTGGGCTTGTTCTTCCTGGCTATGGATGGAGGGTTCCCATGACTCTCTGCTTCTATGTAGACCGTTTAGCTCTGGGCAAGCCCAGAGCGGTCGCTATGCCTTCCCAGTTGTTGCATTTGGAAAAGTGCACCTCAGGATGGCATTTGTGTAGGATATACGAGTTTTTGAAGGTACCCGTCTGCAGTTTTCGCCAGATTACTGCTTCCTTCTTTGTGAGAGATCTATGGGGGGGGGGGGGGGGGGGTTCTCCTGCCCATTCTGTAGTGATGAAGAGACAACCTTCTTTCGTAGGCGCAACATCCCCATTTCCTGCATATCAGTAAGCCTGCACTCAAGTACCGAGTCCTCCGCATACGTTCCTTTGTCGTGAAGCTATGCTTGATGACAGAATGCTACCTTCGCTTGCTATTAACTGCTCTACGCCGGAAACCCTCACTGAACCCTTTTTCGTCGACCACTGCAGCGACACTGTCGCAAATGGTGCTGAAAGGCTAAAAAAAATTACCTGAGGTTAAACAGATGAACCTAGTCGACAAGTCAGTGAAACAAAAATCGCCGACGATTACCTTACTTCCTGGTGCGAAATTTGAGCGCAGCTCATCAGCTGTGTCAGCTTTTGGATAAGTTGAGGCAAAGAATTCGAGCAAGACTTATTTGTACAATTACAGAAATTTGTAATTTTTCACACATAAGCCTTCTCCAAGAAACACTCCACTAAAAGTTCTTGATTGTCATGAAAGAAGCATTGTGGTTGGAGATATAAGCGGCGTTTACATGAACCCGGCAGAGGCGGGACGAGTCAGGGATCGAGTTGGGCTGACCTTGCCCAACTCGACGACTGGGTGTTTACATGAACTCGATTTTAGTGAGTCTAGAGCGCTTCAACTCCAGCGACATCAAGCTTCAAAGAGCGCAAACGGGAGAGGGCAGTGGCAGCCTCCAAGATTGCGACACGGCGCCGCTGTCTCGGAGGCGCTACGGCGCAAGCGAAAAACAGGTTTGAATTTAGCCTCGCCCCTCCCACCAACCCGATTCTTCGACTCCGTGCTTTTAGAAAGGCGGGTCAAGCGAGTTAACGTATCCCCTGCAGGCGAGTTGACTCGCTCTGCCGCTTATTTTACTCGACCCGACAGCGTTTACATGAACCCGACAACTGGTTTTTTTAATCGACAAGCAAACTCGACTCCACTCTATCGAGTTCATGTAAACAGGCCTATAGATGGTTATATGCTCGACTTGTTGCACCAATGCCTGGTTCTCAAAGACGAGGTCTGCGCAAGTATTTCGCGAGGTTGTCACAGCTGTGGGAGGCGTTACGAGCGAGAGGAACGGGATGCTCTCCCGCATAAGTGGCAAGAAATTACTGTTCGTGTTTATATCTACATTAATGTCCCCACCCACCCTGCCACCCTGGCAGGTGGCAGTTAACGGTTGATCGCGAGAGTTCTCTCACCGTTGTCAGCGCTAACGCATGCAGCCCACATCTCTCTCTCTCATCACCATACGTACCTATAATCGCGATTCAGTCCATTTACCCAGGGAGCCAGTTATGCGCACTTCGTTTCATTAAAATGATCGGCGTGTAAAACGTCAACGCCAATGAACACAACGAACGCCGACGGCGTATGGCTTCAGCGCCGCGTTTCTGGCACAACGCTGACAATGCCAGCGCATGCAGCGCACATCTGTGACTACAGCCACGTAGCTTAAACCACAATTCAGGTGTCCACTGTTCCAAGAGGGCAGTTATGCGCCTGTAAAACGTTGTCAACGCCAACGCCAACGAACACTATGAACGCCGATGGCCTATGGCTTCAGCGCCGCGTTTCTGTCACAACGCTGACAATGCCAACGCATGCAGCGCACATCTGTGACTACAGCCACGTAGCTTAAACCACAATTCAGGTGTCCACTGTTCCAAGAGGGCAGTTATGCGCCTGTAAAACGTTGTCAACGCCAACGCCAACGAACACTATGAACGCCGATGGCCTATGGCTTCAGCGCCGCGTTTCTGTCACAACGCTGACAATGCCAACGCATGCAGCGCACATCTGTGACTACAGCCACGTAGCTTAAACCACAATTCAGGTGTCCACTGTTCCAAGAGGGCAGTTATGCGCCTGTAAAACGTTGTCAACGCCAACGCCAACGAACACTATGAACGCCGATGGCCTATGGCTTCAGCGCCGCGTTTCTGGCACAACGTTGTCAATGCCAACGCAAGCAGCGCACATCTGTCACTATATCGCCACATAGATTAACTAAATATAGATTAACGCACGATTGAGGTGTCCACTGCTCCAAGAGGGCAGGTATGAGCCTTCCCTCTGGTTCAGGTGTCCACAGTGATGTGTAAGACAGATACTGCCCTATTTCCTTTCCTCAAAAACCAAATTTAGCAACCGCTTGCAAAGCTCCCGCTCCATTGGTTTCGCAGCTTAAAGCGCGACTGAAGTGTCCACTGCTGGTTACAACAGACGACGGAGACGGCGACGCCACAAAGCGCAGAAACGGGCGCCGAAGAGCAGCGCTCTAAAAAGCCATCGATGTTTATACGTCATCCCATGACGTCACATCAGGCAACGCGAATCTCAACTATAAAGGTCAAAGGTCACATTACCGCAGGTCAGTGGTCATTCTAGTAGGTCATTGAATTTACTCCCATGCCATACTTTGTTTGCATGGTAGAAAATCCAATGTTCGCAGGCGCATTCGTAAAGCTTGGTTAAAGCGGTGCTTTATGTGTATGTCGCATGGTCTTTAACCTATTATGAAAACAGTGGCTTGGTTTGATTTACAGGGGCATAACGTCCCAAAGAGACTGTGGCTATGAGGGACTTCGTAGCGAGGGCTATTTAACGTAGCGAGGGTGTTATTTAACGTGGACTGACACTGCACAGTACACGGGCCTCTAGAATTTCGCCTCCATCAAAATTCGACCGCAGCGGCCGGAATCGAACCCGCGTCTTTCGGGTCAGCACCCGAGCACCATAAGCACTGAGCCACCGCGGCGGCTCTGGTAACATTGTCCCTGTCTGCGAAAGCTTGAGGAGCCGCTGCCGGGACTCATTATCAGTACCGCGTCATACCCTTAAAGGCAGAGCCTGTGTCCACAAACTTTTTCTGAAAATTAGCTTTGGCGATTTCCCGAGACCCGCCGCGGTGGCTCAGTGACCCGGGTTCGAAACCGACCGCGGCGGCCGCGTTGCGATGGAGGCGAAACGCAAGAGGCGCCCGTGTGCTGTGCGATGCCAGTGCACGTTAAAGATCCCCAGGTGGTCGAAATTGTTCCGGAGCCCTCCACTACGGCACCTCTTCCTCTCTTTCTTCTTTCACTCCCACCTTCCTCCCTTCCCTTACGGCGCGGTTCAGGTGTCCGCCGAGATATGTGAGACAGATACTGCGCCATTTCCTTTCCTCAAAAAACAATTTACCAACCAATTTGCCAATATTTATTTCCTGAAAAGGGGGAAATTGCTCCAACTGAACTTAGCTTCTAGCGGTCAGTTTTCTGAATTTCCAGAAGAATGGAAGCACACGGCATGGACTCGCACAACAAGGGAGTAGATGTTGCCGGAGATCTCCACTACGGCACCTCTTTCTCTTTCTTCTTTCACTCCCACCTTCCTCCCTTCCCTTACGGCGCGGTTCAGGTGTCCGCCGAGATATGTGAGACAGATACTGCGCCATTTCCTTTCCCCAAAAAACAATTTACCAACCAATTTGCCAATATTTATTTCCTGAAAAGGGGGAAATTGCTTCAACTGAACTTAGCTTCTAGCGGTCAGCTTTCTGAATTTCCAGAAGGCTGGAAGCACACAAACGTACCTACCTGCATACGTTTGCCATCTTCGACCCGCACGGCAAGGGAGTAGATGTTGCCGGACCTCTGGGGTAGTAGATATTGCGATATAGTGATGCGCCGGCCTGACGCGCTCGAACCTTTTGAACGAATTTCGCCCAATAAAACTTCGCTCGTGATATACCATTCGGGAGAAACGTTTTTCCGGTACAACTGGACCGAGCAGGCTCCTCTGCGACGAAAGAAAAGCAGGGAATGCATAGAAATGAGCGAGAGAAGATGAACTCGAAAGAAAGTGAAACGGAGACGTGTAGCAGGGCAATGTAGGCCATGAATGTGCCATGTATAACGTGAGCATGCCATTTTGAAGTTTGAAGTTTATTTATTTTACCTCGAAGGTGGTAAAACACCGAGATGCTTGACTAGCGGTCACACCGAGCTAGTCTTTTTACGTGGAATCTTCAAGTGTACATATATATATATATATATATATATATATATATATATATATATATATATATATATATATATATATATATATATATATATATATATATATATATATATATATATTTAGAAAGGCGTGGGTTCGATCCCGGCCGCGGCGGTTGAATTTCTTTGGAGGAGAAATTCTAGGGGCCTGTGTACTGTGCGATGTCAGTGCACGTTAAAGCACCCCAGGTGGTCGAAATTTCCGGAGCCCTCCACTACGGCGTCTCTCATAGCCTTAGTCGCTTTCGGACGTGAAACCCCATAAACCATATATATATATATATATATATATATATATATATATATATATATATATATATATATATATATATATATATATATATATATATATATATATATATATATTCTTGAAAAAGGACAGGCTCTGTCCGAAACGTTGACTCCCAATAAACGAAGCGTTTCTCAATTTCGCATCTTATTTTAAACTAGCAACCAAGTACGTTTACCTTATTGGTTTGGTTTAGGTTTATAGGGTTTAACGTCCCAAAGCGGCTGAGGCTATGAGGGATGCCGTAGTGGAGGGCTCCGGAAATTTCGACCACCTGGGGTTCTTTAACGTGCACTGACATCGCACAGTACACGGGCCTCGAATTTCTCCTCCAAAGTTTACCTTATTGTGCTATATATATATATATATATATATATATATAGGTTGCGAGAGCATGAAGTACTTGACTGCTTACAAGAGTATATAGTCAAGTATACGCTTCGTTAAAGGCGACTTGACGTTTCGATCGGAAGACCGATGTTCTTCAGGAGTGATTTTACTTTGTTAATGCATCCAGGCGCAAGCCGCTTGCCGCGAAACCTGCCGCGGCGGCGGTTCGATCTGCCCCGCAGCGAATGGGTCGAGGAGCCATTTTCGGTGGCTTGCCGCGTGCCGCGGAGCGGGGAGACCAATGAGGGGCGCCCGGCTTTGTCACGCGGGGAGCGTCTGTGTCGCCATCTCTTGGCTCCTACTAAAGTTACATGGCGGCGGCGGTGCTGCGCGCGCTCCTGCACAGTCGCGGACCTCGACCAGTTCGGCATGGAGGCAGCTTTGCGCGGCGGCACTTTCCCGCGTTTTCCTCGCCGCTGGTGTGGCCGTCCCTTTCGCGGCGGGGGTTGCGCCGCCAGCGGCGTGCCGTGCGTTTTCCCGCTAGTGTGTTCGTACCTGAGCCACCCGCGCAGCGGAGGAGTCGGCGGCGGCTCCGCGCTGCTCTGACGTCACTCGCTCCTCGCGCAAGCGCAGTTGGGGCTCTCCGGGGCTCCGCGAAATCGCTCACACCTAGCATAGTGTCGCTTCCGCAATAAAAGATAACAAGGGTGCCTTCTGCTGTCGCAGAGGGCTAGAAACATGTACTCACGACTGATCGAGGGCTTGGATGTAAACACGTACAGTGAAGCCAGTCCAGAGTGGATGCGGTGCATCGTGAGTTTCTTCGTTCATGAAAGAGGCCCGCTTCAAAAAGGAATAGAACGTTTAGTTTCTATGAGGAGCGGTGTAACACTGTTCCATGTCGCGCACTTTGCAAAGCCTGCATTTCTTGCTATACTGTCAGCTTTCGTAGCCAAAACCCCTCCCCCACACCACATCACGAGGTTATCGCTCGGATAAAGTGACGTTACCGTATAGCAATGCCACATGACTCAGTTGTCATCTGTCATGTGACAACTAAGTAATCATCAAGCTCTGCTTGGCTTGCTCATATCTCAAGCTGAAAAATTGTCGTATTACGAAGACGGCCCTTCAATTTAATTTTTTGCTTTCAGTATCGGTCCCATGACGTCACAGACGGAGTCATTAGGCACTGCCTTTCCGCGCCTTCCCGGAGCGGGTACTGCGCAAGCATCACATGGGGGTTAAAAAGGATGTCTACTGCTAATTTTAAAATCAATATACGCTCACTTGGTGGCTAACAAATCCGAAAGAGGATTCGCAGACCCTAGTTGAAAGAGCCCGTAGCTTGTGTTTTCTCGAACATTTTGTTCAATGCGGCTCTAAGAAGAGGTAACCATCCCCATCATCATCATCATCATCAGCCTAACGTGCGCAAGTGGTGAAAAACTCACTTAAACGTCTACAAAGGTGATTGGCGTTGTTTCTTTTCTCCTGAGCTGTACAACTGAAACAGCTGCGATTGTAAACGGAAAACAGGAAAAAGAGGAAATGGAAACAGGGTTGCAAATATAAGAGAGAGATAAGTGGACTTGAAAGGGCTAACATATTTCTTCCCCGTATTTCTGTACTCGAGCCGCATAAAGTGGCAGTACGCAAGGCGCACCGAAAAAAGGATATTCAGATTTCTGGGTCCGTTACCCTGCTTTAATATGCAGACACATCAAACCCGCAGGAAAGCACTATTTGGCTGATCCGTTTCAGCAGTGGTGCACAGAATGGAAGCACGCATAGTTATACAGCGAAAAGCGCGACTTATATCCCCTTCCTGGCAGTTGCCTGAAAAGAGCGATCGTTGCGCCCTCGCTCGGCACAACCACGCTCCGAAAAGGTGTAAGTGCAGCCGCACATCAAACCCGCCTAGTTTTTAATTTATTTATTTTAGTGAACACAGCGCCGCCGCTGCGTGCCTCATCCCGCAGCCTGCCCGGCGGCCTGGTTACTTTTGGCAAAAACTGTACCTAAAAAGTGAAATAGTGGACAACGGTGGTTCTCGTCACGCCGCTCTATTTTGAAAAAGAAAAAATGCCGCTAACTCTTCAGGCTGGTAAGCTGACAGCCATTTAACTAAGGTTGGCCCTTCTACGGACGACCGGCGAGTTGTACAGGAATAAAGGTGCCGTTAATGATGTTCAGCACATTAAAACATAGGGCTGATTGGTAGCTGGTCATCAATATTTACATTAGAGTACCTTACAATGCTCCTACATCAAAAATTTTAGAGCCCCGTTTGCGGCAAAGGCGGGAATTTTGTACGTACTTGAAAATAATAGTGGTGACCATCCTCCGCTCCTGTTTTCTGTTGCTCACCGTGCTTGTCAACAGGTAGGCTCGTGGGCATAATCTTCGACATTATTCGGCTGTTTTGGTATGACCACGGTACTGCGAAACGATATCTCCCTCCTTTGAGAGCGAAGTAGAGATGGTTGCAACTGAGTGCGAATGTCTGAGAGGCTTCTAGAATCAGCGTTAGACTTCCACAGCGCCAGAAACAGTGGGGGCGATTAATCAGGCTGACGTCTCAATGCTCCCTTGCGATTTTATTGTTGCGTCGAGCAATATCTATCCCTAGGTGGCAGACGCAATAAATAAACCTGAGGTGCATTCATGAGACCCTCATAATTTTAGTGCATGTGCCTCTGCCTTCGGGAATCTTGAGAACTCCTAATAGAAAACATCTTGATTACACTGAGAAAAAAAAACACAGAAACTACTAGGATTTTCCGGAATAGTTCTAAAAGTCTAATTCGCCCTGCCCTAACCCGCATAACACTTTTCATCTGAAAGTTCAAAGCGAATGGGACAAAACATTGCAATGAAATAATAAAGGAAAATATGACAATTTTCGACATATGCGCTCCGTTATTTTGTTTCACAAAGAGCACCAATGTCAACAGAAAGAAATTCCAGTGCGAGACGTTCTACTATCTCTAAAATTTCATTTACTAACCGGGTTAAACTAATCATACCCAACAATTCTGACTAAAAGCATTTTTGAACTGGAAAAGTGTACGAGCGCAGCTTTTTCATGTATTGTAACCTTTCGCTAAAATAATCAATATATCCAAAGATATCCTCTCGGCAGACTTACATTTTTTTAACTACTAACGTTTTTCTATCCTCAAAAGCATTCGCCATTGCTTTTCTCTTAACTGCTTGATGCAAGCAATGGAAACCCTATAAAATAAATATTTTGGTACATATCGGAAGAATGGACCATAGAAAATTGAAAAACTGGACTATCATCTTCAATGCTTCTATACAGAAGTATTGAAGATGACAGTCCAGTTTTTCAATTTTAAAAACCTTTTATCCAAAAATATTGCACATGTAAAAGCTGCTCATATTCCACGAGCAACAGAATAATCCTTTCAAACCGACCTGTTTTATCGCATACTCGCGTACTCGAGCTCTCGCTGTAGCAATTTTTACGTGTCTTTCTACACTGTGATTGCATGAACAATGTAGATAGCTCGGGTGATTGATTGCGAAAAACACTATCAGGTCGGGTACCAGCTCTAAGAGAAAATGCCAAGAACCAATTCAAAACGATTTAGCTTCCCATGTTCGTCGTTTCCACAACTCATCTACAGAACCTGTTTCGCCACCTCATTGACTCGACTTAGTCTAAGACACACCAGAAACACAACCTCATAAAGCTCGTACACCCATCCGAGGCCTCCCCGCAGGAACTCTTCGCAGAGCTTCGTGATCTCTACTTCCCCGCGTATCCCTCCGCAGACCACCCTGCCTACACAGGCTCACCCAACGACCTCCTCGACCGACCGATCACCGAGGCGGTAATCAGGGCAGAACTTCAGCGTCTCAACACGTCCTCAGCACCTGGCCTCGACGGAGTGCACAACAAGGCACTCCGCAACCTCGATTCCCCCTGCTTCAAAGCCCTAACTGACGACTTCAACGAATGCTGGCTGCGCGGCGCTCTCCCACCTCAGTGGAAAGACGCCAAAGTAGTCTTTATTCCCAAGTCCGGCAAACCACTTCTCCCCGCTAACCTTCGTCCCATCTCCCTTACGTCGTGTGTGGGCAAGCTCATGGAGCATGTTCTCCACACCCGGCTCAGCCGGTATCTGGAGAATAACAACCTCATGCCTTCGTGCATGTTTGGTTTCCGCCCAGGCTTATCCACCCAGGACGTCTTTCTACAACTCAAACACCACATCCTTGCCTCCCCCTCGGGCGACACCAAACCTATGCTCGGTGTCGACCTGATAAAATCTTTCGACAGCGTTACCCTCGCAACCGCCATAGAAGGCCTCCGCGCTCTAGGTGTAGGTCCCCGGGTGTACAATTACGTCCACGACTTCCCCTTCGAACGCACAGCCACACTCACCTTGGGCGATCACCAGCTTCCCCAGTGTCTCACTGGGAGCACGGGGAACGCCTCAAACTGCTGTCTCCTATCCTCTTCAACATAGCTCTTCTCCAACTCCCCCGAACTCGCCCAAGTTCCCCACATGCATTTCAGCTTCTACGCTGATGACATCACTGTTTGGGCCAATTGAGGCAGTGATGGAGACATGGAACACATGTTCCGTGGAAACATGGAACACAACCTACAGTCGGCCCTTAACATCATGGACTCCTACGTTGGCGTGCGGCCTTGGCTGCTCACCTTCCAAATCAGTAACTCTTCCTTCACCGCCTCAGGCAGCACGACTCCGCCAACCCTCCAATCTCACTTACGCTACGTACCACCCCATTTCCCTAGCCTCAAAGATTCGCATCCTGGGCCTCGCCTTCACTCCCACGACGCGCACGACGACACCATCCAAGCTCTCCAGACCCAGACCCAGCAAGGCACCCGTCTAATCCGGCGCGTGGTGAACCGGCGCGCAGTTCTGCGAGAACGGAACATTCTCTACCTCGCCCAAGCTTACATCACGAGCCGCATGGCGTACTCAGTCCCCTACCTCCCCATAAAGCAGAACGAGCAGGACCGCATCAATGCGCTCCTCAGGAGCTGCACGACGGTCGCCCTCCGCCTACCACCCAGCACCTCTAATGTCCAGCTCCTCAACCTCGGTACCCATATCACGTTTGAGGAGCTGGCAAAAACCACTCTAACAGCACAGCGGGTACCGCGACAGGCCGCACTCTCCTCTGCCATACTGCTGTGGCACCATGAGGACAAGAACGGAGACAGAGTGACGACAACACAAGTGCTCTCTAACGGACAAATTTGTTAAAAACACAAAATATATAGAAAAAACCAACTGTCCAAATATATAGAAACCAAATATATAGAAAACAAACCTCTGTCAGCTAGGCATCGCCCTGATCACCCATCCTACCGAGGAGGCCTCCTTACCTCCAGACCTACGCTGCCATCTCATCATCCATCCCATCTCCAAGAACATGCACCCGGAGCAGAACGGAGAGCGCAGGGAACCCCGCGCCGAAGCCCTGCGCAAGCTGTACGGCGACAGTTCTGAGGTAGCCTGCGTGGACGTGGCAGCGTACTCGACGGGCTCCTGCATGGTCCTCGCCGTCGCTAACAATCAGACCCTATTACTCGTATCAGGCTCCATCACCACCGACTCATCAGAAATTGCAGAGGAAGCAGCCATTGCACTCACTCTTATCTCGACCTCTGCCGCCGAAATTCTCTCCGACTTCAAATCCGCCCTATCCATTTTCGCTAAAGGCCTGATATCCCGCACCCAGGCTCGGCTTCTACACTTCTGGCACCCCACCCACCCCGTAGCCCTTATCTGGACCCCTGCACACGCAGGCCTCCCGGGTAACAAGGAGGTCAACTCCCTTGCCCGAGGTGTCACTTTCCGGGCTGGTGTTGGACTCCTCCGCCATCCCGGGAGTGTCTGCTTACCTTCCGAGATATCCTTACCCACTAACCTCCTTAACCCTAACCCAGGCCTCCCAATGGCGCCGACTCCTGACCCATACTACTAATGCCTACCCTATGCTTCTACATGCCCGCCACACCGATCAGTTCCTTTCCTCCTGTAAGCTGTGCGAGAAACTGGGAGACTTAATTCACGTCCTCCTCACAGGCCCTACCTTCCCGCACCCTCCATCCCCAACCACGCGCAGTCATACTGGGAGACTCTCCTGGCCAGCTCCGCTGCTGCTGACGAGCGCCAGATAATTACCGACGCCTTGAAGCGGATAGCCCTCCAAGGGCTGTTCTTTGCCCGTTAAGGCCAGCCCCCCCCCCTCCCCGCCCCCCCAAAGGTTGCCTCGTGCCACGTAAGGGGAGACAGGGTTTGCCCCGCCTGCACTGCTTGCCAATAAATGTTTCAACCACCACCTCCAAGGTCTTCTCTGTTAGTATGGTGCGGTGCCCTTCTTCTAGAATGCTTCCGTGTGCGCCACTCCCAGCCGTTTCTTCCTCATCCCAGTAGACATTGAGTGTGTCTTTGGTTCACCATTAACCCCTTAGAGATAAAAAGTTAAAGCTTTGCGTAGTGCTGGTGGACTTTCTGTTATTCCGTTCACAGCGTACTCATTTACAGGAGACTTCTAAACAAACCGCCTCTAAGTTCTTTCAGCGCTGGAAATAACTGAAACGCATAGAAAAAGGGGCGTTCATTGCATAAAAATTATAATTTTAGGTTATCCCATATGACTGAATCCTTCAGTTATTGCATTAAGCAATATACCAGCGACCGATGTTTTGTTCTGATTCACAGAAGGCTTTGACCCCAAAAATGATTCTCTTCGTATTAAAACACTCGTAATTTATGGCATAACCGGCCAGCATCTCGTCTCCTCAAATATTTCTTGAATTGTCGGCAGCAAACCGTTCAAGTCGCTGACAATTTCTCGTACACAAGAGCTAGGATTCATGGAATACCTCACGGCTCGACATTGGTACCTTTTTTTTTGCATTATAGTGCACTGTTACGTGGCGGCCAGCCGAAGAATGAAACCGATGGCAATGAGATGATTTTTGATGGCCTCCGGCCTAGCGCGGGCACTCTGTCCAAGGCCACTGCCTGCTTTTTCTCCGTGACACTACCCGAGACCACAGAGCAATCGCCCCGGCCGTGAATAGAAGACTGACGAAGGGATGCGGGAAATGGGGATGGTCTTGAGTGGACAGTAGAACATAAATGACATACTGGTGAAATGCTGGCCGCCCCGATGAAAGGGCGATGAAATGCTGCCGCCCCCTACTACACTTTTCTTAGAATCCAGTCCGTTACCCTTAAGGACCAGCGGTTATCTTGCCTTCAGATTACATGCCCAACGCAAGCCCATTTCTTGCAGACAGTAATGGTATTAAGACAACTTGGTATTCGGCCGCCATTTAATTTTAGAGCGCACTCAAAGTTTAATGAAAACTCATCGTCATTGCATGTTTCCTAGAATACGCTGAAAGTAATTCTGTTGACAAGCTGCTGTTTTCACGGTACTTCTGCCCTTGTTCGTTGAATTTGAATGTTTTTTGCTGTTGCGTTCACATATTAGTTTATTTTGTTACCAACCTGCCGTATCTTATGTTATTGGGTATTCTTATGTATACTTCTGCACAATCTTATCATTTTTTGTACCCTTTACTGCTTTGACTAATTACTCGCATTTAGTAAACACTCCTTTGATATAATTTTAAGCACCCTAGTGGAGTCAGCCAAATATTCAGGTCCCTGTACAGAATAAAGCATTAATCGTTATGAATTCATATACAACAGTTCACGCTTCGTCTTATCGCCCCAACCTCGAGTCAAATCACGCGGTCACGCGCACGTAAGAAACAGAAGAAGAGGACCCGCGATCTGGCCGGAATCGAAAATGGAGCCCACAAGAGAGTCGAAGATCAAAGGCAAGAAACGCCACGCTTCTAAATCAAGCCGGGTACGGTATCATATCGTTCATTAACCTCTCTCTTCATAAGCATTCTCCTCGGGTCCGTGTAGGGCGTTAACCTTCCTTACAGTGTTCTACCACCGACTTAACTAGTGAAGGCCTAACCAGCATACCTGCTGCGGTTTATCAGTGGATGTGAGGTTCGGTTGAAGTTCATCACGAGTCTGCGGAATCAAATTCCAGCTATGAAGGCCGCATTCTGATGGCGACGAAAATGCAATGGAGCCCTAGCGTAGTACGACCTTGGTGCACATTGAAGAATCCTAGGTGGTAGAAATTACCCAGAGCCTTCCGCCACAGCGTCTTTCACCGACCATGCAAGGTTTTGGGACAACACGCGCAGCAGCGTGCTTCAGCAAGCAGTTAAACGCGAGACCTGTTGTTGCTGCAACAGTATGACCTTCCACTGTGACCAGTGCAGGGCATCAGACGACGTATTGCAGTGCAAACCAGTGTTAAGCTTAAGTACTCGCCGTCGCTTGTTTCTTTATTGCTTGTGCTTTCGATATTCCATACCGGGTTTGAAGTTTAGAAAAAGTATCGCCTGCTGTTAAGATTCCCAGGTGCTGTGAACAAACTTATCTAACGGTAGAAGGAAAGTCCCAATCAAGTAACAGACCTTTTGACTAGTAGACTACGTCTCTCGTCTGGGCCAATACTGTCATCATCAGCAAGGATAATGAAGGCCTCTCCTGCATTACAATGACAGGGATTGTACAGGCCTCCCAGTATGAGGGGTCTGTCCAGTCCCGCTATGGATGACACACTTGCCTAGACGAAGGCTGTAAACGAGACGTCGGTCATTAGAGTGGGGCTTTCCTCGCGACCGCTGTTCAAGTTATGCTTTCAAGAATGCCATCTTCCTTGTGCCCACCTGTCGGCAGTGCAGTGATATTTGCCACTGGCACGGGTTTACTACTAATATGACGAAGACGCTGTGTGGCCCAAAATTTTGCCGAAATAATTGAAGGCCGTTTTCATGCCGTACATTCTCGCGACCGCACCCCTGTCAAAGGCACGTCGGCCCTGCGTTTCCAAAGCTTCTGTGGAAACATTCTGTGTTTCCAAAGCTAGCTTGCTAACATAAGCTTCAGCAAGCTCTCGTGCGCTTGTGCCGAGATATTGGCCATGTTAGGAACAGTACGACCTTCGCCGGTACCGCCGTGAACCAGTTGTTTTCGACCGCCTGATTCCACGTCACACATCATCCCTGCAAATCGACAAAACATCCCTGAAAATAGACACTTAAGTTGTACTGCAAAGCGTAGTAAAAAAAACCTGCTTTATAGAATACTATACAAACTCGCTATTTCTCTTTGCATCTGAGTGGGCCTGTGATTCTGCCTTGGTCACGGTGGCCTGGGCAGACGCTGCATTCCAGTTACCAGTTCATACCTCGGCTTCTACCTATAACAATCCACCTATTTAAATATCCCCCTGGAAAAGCTGGAACGCATGCTTGTGCACTCATGATCTGCAGAGGTCGTCGATGGTGAGTACGTCCTCAAGCGCGGGCAACCCGAAGCGGCCGGTCTCAGACAAGGTGGCCGTCACTGGGGCACCGTCCCGGCCGCCGCCGCCAACCTCCGCGGCAACAGGGGAGAAGAACGAGGAGAGGTCGCCGTCTCGCCTTTCAACGCAGTCGCGTCAGGTATAGAGAATGCGAATCGCGATAGACCGGCCACGTGGTCACGTCTGTCCTAAATGTACTGGGCCTTGCTGAGGCCAGGACCCGTGCTTCGCAAACGCGGGGTTGTCACGACAGAGCTCATTGCGATAATTTCGCCTAATGGAAATGAAATACTTTCCTACCTGTCAAGTCAGTCGGCTTTCACGTATTTTGGAGTTGACTCTGAATATTATTACGATGCTTCTTTGCATGGGCCCCTTCCGCGTGTCACAAGTTTCCCCTTAAACCCAGCAGATCTACCACATGCCTTTATTTCAGTGCTTTATTTTTGTTGCTATATCGCATCAGGCAGCAGGCCATTCTGCGATCTTAAGTGGGTGGAGTGTAGCCCGCAGTAAAGGAGCCGAGGTTTTGATAACCTCCCAGAAAAGCTATGATGTTTGTTCTGTCATTGCTTGTTTACTAAAAGGACATCAAGGAAACACTAGGACCCACACGCATCTCCTTGAGCTAACATGATATCTGCATGCTCCAGGTTAGTTAACGGTGCGAGTCGGGTGTCTCTGTATGACGAAGGATAACAAAGCTCCCACGGAATTCAATTACGCCGTTCACTGGTGATGTGAACAGTGTTCTATTATATCGCTCTCTGTACGCCGTTCACTGGTGATGTGAACAGTGCTTTATTATATCGCTCTCTGTGCATAACTTTCTTGTCTTCGTCGATCTTCCACGCCCAAAGCGTCCTCACGCAAAGGCGCCCAGTCATCACGCCGGTTCCCCGTCGTCAACGCACCAAAGCGGCCAACCGCACGAATCAGGAATCATCGGAAGTACCAGCAGTACTGCAGCGTCAGGCCAGATTGAACCCTTATTGAAGACAACGACATCGTCGACCGGAGGAACACCCTCAGCAGAGGGATCACCGAAATCATGCGACTTGCCGCCACCACGCGACAGGTCGAGCACCAAACGTCGGAGCAACCGTCCAGCCGCGCAAGCTGCTTCTGGTCTTGGCGTGTCGAAGGCGCATCAAGCTACCCGTGGGCCTTCAGGACCATCGGGGGGTCAAGCAGTCGTCCAGCAACCTTCAACTCAACAGCAAGCAGGACTAAAGTCCCGGGAGAACGACGGAGTAAAGCGGACTTCCGACAAGCTGGCTGGAACGAAACCAATCGCACAGCCAGAGCCTCAGCCAGTTGAGACCGCACTAGTCGACGCTCAAGCACAGATGCAGGCAGAGGCGAACACAGCGGTACAGGAGGGTGCATATCCCGATACCAAGACCAAAGCCAAGGTGGAGCCGACGCAAGAGACGACAGCTGGCGCGAAGTCAGAGGTCAAGCACGAAGTGCCGCAGGCTAACCAGGAGCAGCAGGAGTCAGCGGCGCTACAAGCTGTACCGGTGCAGACCGACGGACCACCTATAACCGAGGCCCGCTCTGGAATGAGTGACATGGCTACGCAGCACACTCCGGCCCTCGCTATGGCTCCTCCCGTGGTTCGGCATGCGGCGACAGTCGAGACTGGCACCGACACGCCCTATGACCTGTGGGCGGCGCGCGGATCCATCCCGGAGCTTCCGTTTGCTTCGGCCGAGTACAACTCACCACCAGGCCTGGTGGCCGCTAAGAATGCAGGGCCACGTGCCAAGAAGCCCGTGGACAAGAAGCGCATCTGGAGCGCTACGAATGGTGAGGCCATAAAAAATCTGCCCTGATCCTTGCCACACTCATGTCACTCTCTCCCACAAAGAAAAAAAAGGCGCTGTCTCTTGTAAAGAATTTATGGTATAGTTTATAGGCAATATTTTCGGGTTTATGGTTAATGGGTGCTCAACGTCCCAAAGCGACTCAGGCTATGAGAGACGCCGTAGTGAAGGGCTCCGGAAATTTCGACCACCTGAGGTTCTTTAAAGTGCACTAACATCGCACAGTACACTGGCCTCTAAAATTCGGCGTCCATCGAAATTCGTCCGTAGCGGCCGGAATAGAACCCGCGTCTTTCGGGTCAGCAGCCGAACGCCGTAATCACTGAGCCACCGCGGCTGCTTTTAAGGAGTTTCTATTACAACTTTAATTCAGTACTGGATCTATCGGCCCCTAGACACCGGGAAGATATACCTTCTAAGCATGTAGAATCGTGAAGAACAGGATGCCCTCCCACTGCGGTAGTTCAGTGGCTATGGCTTTAGGCTGCTGATTTCAAGCCTTTTCGTAAGCCTCCAGGTACAGGGTCGTCCACTCTTAGTACGAACACGGCTCAACGTGTCCGCGCTGTCGGAGCGCGAGCGGATCCGGAGCGGCCGTGTATCGAAGCGAAGCGACGCAGGTGCACATAAGTCCGGAGGCGGTGCTTTGTGTCGTCTGCTACTGCGCTGGAGTGCTTCGTGTCGTCTGCTACAAGGCCAGAGCCCGATGCAAGGTGCTCAAGCGCTATAGTAGACGACCCGATGCACCGCCTCCAGGCCCTGTGCGCCTTAGTCACTCCGCGTAGCGCGGCCACGCTGAGCCGTCTTCGTACTAAGAGCGAACGACCCTGCACGTCTATGTACGATAAAAAAAAAAAAAAAACCTTGAAGGCCAAGGTGATCCATTCCTGTACACAGTGATGGCTGCCATGGGACGCAAGTCCGGGCCCACGAACGCCGAGGTTGGCGGCGTGGCCTCGACGGAGGCGACCGTCATGCTGGACGTCAACCCGTACGTACGCTTCCCGTTGTTAGTGTTGAACCTGTTGATCTGGCTCATCGGGCTCGCCCTGCTGCTGGTGGGGGCGTACGCCTACCTGGACACCTGGACCCAGTCGGAAGTCCCGACGCAAAACCCCTCCTACAACATCTTCAGGTGAGCACGACGGGCGAACCCCTGGCGGCAACTTCCTCCGCGATGGTGACGTCGAGCGATGCCGCATCTATGGCGATTGCGTTGCATAGAGCTTGCTGAACCCCGCGTTCGCAAGTTCGCTATGCACCGGCGTCACATGGTTAATGACACCGAACACCGTCTCCATTGGTGCGGTGCCAAAAATTCGAACAATTTTTTTTCGAATATTCCGTCTTTAACCTTTGTGAGCAGCAGGCTTTCATGCACAAGGCACTGAGGTAAACATTGGTTGCTTGCCTGCAGCCCTAACGTCACAAGCTGCAGCTACGGACTTTACAGAAGTAAATTGATGAGTCGTTATAACATTCGTCCTGTCGCTCCCACTGAAGGAGTTTACCTGTGATGATAATTTACAGTTTAAATGCGATACGTGTTTAAGCTTTAACGCGTGAAGCGCAAACATTTTCTGATCATGTCAACACTCAGCATCGCCGATTAGCATCACCGATTAGATGTCTGTACAGGAAGTTCTATGAAAGACTACCATGCTTGACCAGTACCACTAACACGGTGCGGTGCTCGAAGGGGAACTTTTACCTACAGCACTCATCTATCTTTCTTCAAGATTTTTTTTTCTTTGCAGCGATGGGTAATGCATTATAGTAGGATAAAACTTAAAAAAAAACAGCAGTTGCTAACACTGGGCAGCGGTCCATGGAAGTTTGTGCTACTCCGCTGGCCAATCGAGAAACCAAACGAAATCAGCTTTTTAATGTTTAGTTGATTAGTTTGGTTTATGGGGTTTAACGTCCCAAAGCGACCAAGGCTATGAGAGACGCCGTAGTGGAGGGCTCCGGAAATTTCGACCACCTGGGGTTCTTTAACGTCCACTGACATCGCGCAGAACACGGGCCTCTAGAATTTCTCCTCCAAATAAAGTCAACTGCCGCGGCCGGATCGAACCCGCATCTTTCGGGTCAGCAGCCGAGCACCATAGCCACTGTTCCACCGCGGCGACCATATCAAACAATCCACGTATCAATATTCTGGAGCTCATAATCTTTATTCTTATGATAAGCTTCTTGTTGCGGACTACTTTTTTGTCGTGGAGGAATTCTGTGCGTGGAGGCTGAATGTGGGCGGAGCTTCACTGCAGACTTAAGTTGTATCCGACTTAGTATACGTCTATCACCCTGTGGTATTCGCCTATGACCACTCAGTAAATTATAATTGAGTATTCCTTCTCTTGCGCTGTTCCGGCTTCGATTTCAACTTCCGAACTATAGCTGTAACGTCAAAGGCCAGTACATGTCACGTGAACATAAGAAATCTGCGACTGGTTCGTTGTTTTAATTCATTATAATGCTAAATCCAGCCTACCTCAACAGCCGGAATGACAACGAATTAAGAGGCGGCGATTATAGTGCAGTATGTTCATGCTACTGTTGACCTATACTTACCTTTGACGTCACAGCCATGACGTCACAACCATCGCTCGGCTGTTGAAGCCGAAACAGCTTGAGAGAAAAAAATTTAATGATAAATTATATTGCGGTTGTACGCAAATACCCCGCGGTCATCCATTTCTAATTGTAGAGGATGCGAGGAAAAGGCAATCCGCTGGCACCTCGCTACATCAGTCACTCGAGATGCCTACACCTAAGACGGGCTAACTAGCAGGCTGGTTAACTAACAATCAGTAGTTTACTTCTTAACTTACTGTTAGGCTCCTTAATTATTGACAGCCGTGTAGCCTACCGCGTGTAACTGAAAATTGAAATTTGGTTTTTGAGTAAAGGAAATGGCGCATTAATTGTCTCATCTCGGAGGACGCCCGAACCGTGCCTAAGGGAGAGGAGAAAGGTGGGAGTGAAGGAAGAGAGATGGAAATAGTTGCCTTAGAGCAGGGCTCCGGAATCTTTCAATTTTCATTTTACGTCGCACAACACACGGGCGCCTTTTGCGTTTCGCCTCGATCGAAACCGAGCCGCCGCGGTCGCGTTCGAACCCGCATACTCCGGCTCAATAAACGAGCGACATCAGTTTTTAGAATTTCGAAAATGCGGTTACCCTCTGCGCTGTGGTTAAATTTTGGCCGCATTGCTACAAAATACACGCCTTTTCCGAGAAGCTTGCAGGCAAAGCAACTTCTCCAGTGGACGTAACTCCTCAAAACAGCCAAAATTCGTTGGGCCACAACGCAAATGTCAGTTTTCGAAATTTTAAAAACTGTTACAGATATTAGTTACGAAGGGCTTCAAACCTGTTAATAATTAAAGAGTCTAACAGTAATACTTAAAAAGTTAACTATTCAATCTTGGTTATCCAGCCTGCTAATTAGCACGCCTTAGCTTTATTCTTATGTACTACACCGCTGAGAGGGCTGCACCGAAGAAGGCGCGCTCTTCTAACACACAACGTCTATTTTTAAAAAGATATTTAAAATCTTAGGTGAGACACCCTGTATACGACCCATATATTAGGAATGTTGAAGCGGTGGTAGTGGTGGCCTAGTGCATAGCACGATCGGCTCCACACCGACGACAAATCGGTTAAAGACTATACAAATTTTCCTTTATTTCATCTGCCGCTGTCTAACGTTTCTTCCACATATTAACGAAGCCAACTGTCATCGAAACCAAGAAAAGCACAGAAGTATATTCCTTTTTTTTAGGTTTAGGTTTAGGGTGGTTTAACGTACCAAAGAAACTCAAGCTATGAGGGATCTGTAGTGAAGAGTTCCAGAAATTTCGACCGCCTGGGGTTCTTTGTCGTGCACTGACATCGCACAGCACACGGGCGCCTTTTGTATTTGGTCTCCATCGAAATTCGACCGCCGCGACCTGGATCAAACCCACGTCTTGCGGGTCAGTAGCCGAGCGTTGCTTTTAAGGCGAAAGCCTTTAATGGCTCATCGTTGTCGACAGAAGGTTATCAGCAGAGGTGTCACGCTTTTCTAGTCAGACCAGAAAAATATCTTTGTGCACGATGTGATTCGAACCACTGTCCTTTTGTTCCGCAGCCGAGCGTGCTAATGGCTACGCTACTTCCTGCCAACGCATGTGTAGTTCTTGTCTAGGACGCTGGAGAGTGTTTGCAGAAAGGCGTCGAATCAGACGGATGCCTCCCAATCGCAAAGGCTCTCGCCTCACCGCACTTTAGGTCAACAAAGTGCCCCCCTGAATTTTGATGGACGTCGCTGTGCGTTGACCGCAGGCGCGCCGTTTCAAAATTCTAAAACCTCATGTGGCTGCCATTAACGGCCATCTATAAAATCTGTATTTGCAGACAGCCGCCTATTGGTAAAGAAATAAAATTTAGCTAGTAGAATTTAGTTAATTACTCTACCATTTCGGCAGGTGATTTACCTTTTTTCTGACGTGCGCCAAGATTGCATTATTACGCAGCACAAAGCTTCACTCTACCTCAAAAACGTCGATTTAAAAAAATAGTGGCGAGCTCCCCTTAAACCTGTACAATTATACAGCTGTGTAAAACGTCTGTCTGGCGCTCTCAGAATGCACGGTCCTTTTGTTGGCAGCATGTTCGTGATTAAGATGGAGATCTCGGTTATGCTGTTCGGCATGATCACCATGTCCTTGTCCTTCTGCGGCTGTGTGGGCGCCCTTCGCGAGAACACCTGCCTGCTGAACGTGTACTCGTCCTTCATCACTGCGCTGCTGCTCATCAACCTGGTCGTGGGCCTCGTCGTCTTCTTCCTGCCGTCCCAGATCAAGAAGATGCTCTCCGAGACGTTCTCCATGGAGCTCGTTGTCCACTACCGGGACTCGCCGGACTTCCAGAGGCTCATGGACAGCATGCAGGTAGGCTTCGAGAGAGCCACGGGGAATACAGACAGGGGATTTCTAGCATCTCTCTATGAAAACTGACCACCATCATATATTGTTCAGAAACGGGTAGCGAAGGCAACTGTAACAAGGTAACCATGTAGGCTAGTTGGTCTACTTCAGACGTAACTTCACCAGCGAAAGTACAAGACATCAGGAGAAGAAGAACACAGGACAATGCTGTCCGAGAACACAGCGTTGTGCTGTGGTCTTCTCAGGGCCCAAAATGTCCACACACATATGCAGAAATAGAACACTGCCTTACACAGTGCCACGCAGTCTTCCAGGCCCCCGGCCTATCCTTTCCCCCCACCCCCACCGTGGCCCATCTGGCTCGCCTCCCTGGATCTAAAACTGCAACTTTCCCTCGTCATCTTGGCCTAGGACCTATTGAACGCCTAAAAGAAAGGCTGTCTTAAAGTATTACACCACCACAACACACCACCACCTTCTCCTGGTGTCTCGTACTATCGCTGGTGAAATTAAGCAAAGAAGGGAAGGGGAATGAGGGGCTCGTTATAAATATGAGAGAAGCCAACAGCCACAGAAACCAAGGAGCACAGGGGATTTTTTTAAATTAATTTATTTTTTGTGGTGTTGATCAAGTAAGAATATTACTGTCGCCTAAAGCTAGATGATTAGAAAAGCAGAAGAAAAAACAACCACATGCCGCCGGTGGGATCCGAACCCACGACCTCCGAATTACGCGTCCGGTGCTCTACCTCTGAGCTACGGCGACGGCTGTCAAACCTTCTGCTTTGGGGGGTATTTATGTTTACAAATAACCTAACCTTGAGAGTGTTCATCAGCGCCACCCACGTTCGTAAGCGGCGGACGTGGAACGTACTGAGTTACCGCTGGTGTGACGTAGAACGCCATCGAACGGCGAGGGTGGAAGCTTTGTGAGAACCCTCTTATGCTTCCTATGGCATCAAGGCTGCCAGAACCGAGGCCCTCGCTAAGCAATTAAGCAAAGAAGGGAAGGGAAGTTATGTCTGTCTAGCGAAAGCAGTTTTTCTTTTTTCTTATCTCTAATATAGTGCTATAAGTGCGCGTTAATACGCACTCTACGGCTTATGAAGTTAGTTATCACAATCTTACTTACAGTCTCGACCAAACGTAACCGGGCAACGGTGGTTTGTTTCTTAGCCACGCAGCGAAGCAATGTTAGATGCCCTTTTAAGCTCTGAATCTGTGCAAAGTAAGGTGAACCCTTGACCTCACGTTCTCAAACATTTCGGTGTTCAGCGGTGGGTTAAGGCTCAGTTATACTCTTTAGAAGCAAAAATCTGTTGCTCGATTGCTTTTGGCAACGGGGGTACATGTTCGTAATAGGATCGTCGTGGACATTCCTCTTGTCGATCTGGAAGAGTGAAATGACGTCTTGCTTACGTCGTTATGCGTGTCACTCTCTCACTTTTTCAGTCGCTAACCATGTGGCCCTCGACCGGCGACTAAGCAAGAAAGCAAAAAAAGACGCAGCAGGGCTCAGCAGGGCTTAGCAAGGTGGCGGAATAAACCGATGTCATGCTAAACGTTGGTGCAGAGTTTGAAAGCGATGCTTCCCTGGCACTACCATTGTTGTTGCTCTGGAACGCTCTATACAGCAGCATCTCATTCGTATATTACAAAGTTCTTTGACCATCTTAAGTCGCGAAACTCCCACCTTGGTCTGTCTATTTAAATCTGGCACTATGATTCGTACGAAGCCCGTGGCTTCTCTCTGTTGCACCACTTCCGAGATTTCGATGCACTACATTGCGTTGCTCAAAACATAGTTACGATCCAGACACAGAGGTGGCGCCACCATCTCCTGACCAATCCCATGGAGTTCATGTTGAGATCTTAAGTAGTAGGTTTCACAAGTAGTAGGGATTAGATAAATATGGTATTTAATGACAGCGACGTGGAACGAAAGTTTGTACCTCGTAATATCGCTGCAGGAGAGGATGCAGTGCTGCGGCATCTCCAGGAGGAACTTCCGTGACTGGAACGCCAACATGTACTTCAACTGCTCCCGCACTAACCCCAGCAACGAGCGCTGCTCCGTGCCCTACTCGTGCTGCAAGAGAAATAGCACCGATCAGGTTGGTGTCAATGTTACTGAATAAACGCTCCGTCGATATTCTAATGATTTTCTATCGACAAAGGATTCGTTGAGTCTTCTTATTTGACAATGGTGTCTGTTTTGTGCCAGGTCCTGCCATTCAATGTCGCGTTTAATGTGGTGGTACTCCGTAGTCTGTATATACAAAATGCGTACCTGAAAACATAGTTTTAAAAAATATGGTTGTGCTGCTTGGAATCAATATAAGCAGTGTGAGATCAAGCAACTTGAACCTGTGCAAAGGCAGGCCATATGCTTTGTTTGCAAAAGATTGGATACAGATTTTGTAGCCTGAGCTACATTGACCACAGTCTCACCATTTCGCGTGCTCCCTCCATCGACCATACTGCGAATGCGCGAGGAGCGAGGGACGTCCCTGCGCACAGGTAGCAAGCCACGCCGCGCGCGCTCGCCGCTGCCCCTGCTGCCGCCGGCGCAGGACCACGTGACGTCACTGCTCACGCTACTTATATCCTGGCATAGCAGAGCTAAGCCACTGCCAACTTCTTTCCCAGTATACTTTTCCACCCCTACTACCCCTTGCCACTCTTGCGGCACGTCGTCGTCTTGAATGCCTCAAATTCATTTCTTTTATTCAATTCACTTCGTTTTTCCTCGCTGGGTAATTATCTGACATTCTCAAAACCTTCATCTACAAGGAGCCACCGTGTCCTAAACATTTCGCTCTTTTAGCCCGCACTAACTTCTTTAAGTACAACTTTTACCCTCATACCACTGAAGTTTGAAATTCCTTAGCAGGAAACATCCGTTCATTATAATTAGAATTCTTACAAGCCTGTTCCTAATGTTGTATGATTGCTTTCTTTACTTATTTGTATTGTTCTTAGTATTGTTGCTTCTTAGTACTCTACCCCACTCCTGCAATTGCCTCGCTAGAGGCTGCAGTATAAATAAATAAATACATAAATAAATACTGAGGAGATATGTTTAAAAAAAATACCGTTGCAAGGATTGCGGGTGGTCACGTGATTTCAATAGCCCGAGCTCTAGACAGCAGAGGCGAGTGCGTGTAAAAATTACTTTACATTATATTCAGGGTATACAGAAACCGCTTTCCTAGGTGGGCACCTGGAGCTCTCAATATGCTTTTCCTTGTTTGGTCTCCACCGAACTCTTTTATGCATTAGAGGATGGTGTATTTGCGACAGCCGAATGTCAAGTAAAATTCAGTCAGTAGTATAGCACCAGCAGCGTGGTTTGCGTGCTTACGTGGTACCTATAGTACTAACCAGGCTGCAAATTCCGTAATGTTAACTGCTAGCTCACTGGATTGATTACTTACGCTAATGGAACCAGCACAAAGTAGGCTCAGGACAAGATAAAGAAGCAACTAACACAACCGTTTCATCGTGCAATTCCGCGAAACAAACGATTAAGAAGAAATAAAAGGTACTTTTCCTTGAAAGCCGAGTGCTGGTGTATGTGTTATCTTCTTTGGCTTGTCCTTCGTCTGGTTTTCTGCTCGTTCGTTCAGTGACCAGTGCCTGCGAGCTTCCCTCAGCACAGGGCCAGCAAACCTAAGACCCCTGAATTGCCCAAAGCAGCAAATTTAGTCGGCCCAATATTGCGAATGGATGGTTTCACTCTAGGCCTTTGTTGTACCGGCCTTTTCCAATACGCCCCGCCGCGGTGGCTCAGTGGTTACTGCGTTGGCTGCTGACCCGAAAGACACGGGTTAGATCCCGGGCCGCGGCGATTGAATTTCGATGGGGGCGAAATTCTAGAGGCCCGAGTACTGTGCGATGTCAGAGCATGTTAAAGAACCCCAGGTGGTCGAAATTTCCGGAGCCCTTCAATACAGTGTCCCTCATAGCCTTAGTTGCTTTTGACGTTAAACCCCAATAAGCCTAAATCTTTGCCAATACGTTTACAATATTGGGCTGATTACCTATGAAGCTGGAGGCTTTTCTTTAACCTCCCTTCCGTACAAACGCGGTAACCACGGCCAGCTAGGAGCGAACCCCTGAACTAAATTCGCAACCCCGCAATGTCGTCGCAGGTGGTGAGCCTTTCGTGCGGCAGCAACGTGCTCAACATGACCGACTACGACGCCTGGTTCCAGGTGTACACGGGCAACTGCCTCGACTCGGCCCACCGATACGTGCGCGAGAACGTCACCATCATCACGGGCCTCTGCCTCGTCTTCGTGATCCTGCTCGCCTTCGTGCAGATGGTAACGCAGGCGCTCATCGACGAGATACTCATCATCCGCCGCATCTACGAGAAGTTCTACGAGCGCGCCTTCGACATCCGCGCCGCCCAGGAGCAGACTGAGCCGACCGCAAACTAGCGTCGACTCACTGGCAACACCGGGCGCCCATTGAGCGAAACTGAACAGACTCTCAACAGGACATTACAAAGACAGTGCTCCTAAACTCATCAGATGATCGCTGACGCAATAATTTGCTCACGAGCTCACTGAAGCTGATTACGTCTTCGACAGTGCTTTGCGAAGAAACAATCTGAACTTATACATCACACTACGCAGATACTATATACGCGTGGACAATGCTGCAGTTCGAAAAGTATCTTTAAACCATATTGACGACTTAACGGCCACCTCTATGCAACCACCCCCACAAAAGGCGTCTCAGCAAATTAGATCAGGAGTCGTCTCCAAAACGATGTCCGTCAAAGGCAGCGGTGTTCAATTCTGACCGTTTAACAGACCCCTAAGCTGCGCAACCTACTGAGACCTTGCAGTTTTGCAAAAGTGAAAAGATGGCTCAGTGGTAGGCGAACTGTTTCCGCCCAGCAGATGTCGTGGCCGCTTCGGCGAGCCATCGGAATGATGGTTATCTCTGCAGTGGTATTAGCTGTGATCACACGAACTGCATTAGTGGCCTCCCGTATTAATCCTGCCGCAAGGCGACGCAGTGTGATAGTGAAGGACAAGCCGCTGTGTCGGGGATTGCAGTGTGTGACCCCACTTAACCATAGCGCTGGGTGTCACTGCCTGCGAGAGGCCTGGGGAGTGCAGTTATAGCACTTCTCTCCGCAGGCATATGGGTTTATTTCATACCGATGATAACAGAAAGCTTCTATCAATGAAATCTGCGCCACCTGCATTGCACACTAAGCGCGCTCGGGTACAGTATTGCATCTACTCTTCATTCTAAGGAAACGGAGGGACTGTTTCTTTGATCGTACAGTAAATGGCCACGCTGCATTTAGCCACTTTGGCCCGTGAGATTCCGTGTGTTGCAAGGACTAGCAGCGATGAAGGAGGGAGTCTGGAAAGCAGTCACAGACCTGCGCCCTCTGTCTTCCTGCTGTGTTACCGCTGTGCTAGACTAATGTCTCCGGCGCTGTTCGAAAGCTTAAGCGCCTTGTGAGACCGTTCTGTTTTGATATGCTTTGTTTTGTAGTCCACCTTGCACTAACAATTTTCGCAACTCCATTCCACTCTACAATGTCGCGGTTCCAAGCGTAGATCGGAGCACTACGGTGGTGCAGAGCACTTGGCTGTCGAGATGGTTCTGAGTGGGTACAGTAATGCTAGCCAGAAGCAGATGGATTTTCCAGCCTAATTCAGGAACTCATGTTCAAGCATGACCTTCTGGACACTTCCACAGGCATCAACGATGAGCTTGAAGTACCAGTTCTTGGTGACTTGGAATGTGCCGTGGCGTTATGCTTGTGAAATGCTTTTGTACTCCCATGGAACAGAACGCACCACCGCTCATTTCTGCGGGGAGATAAATGTAAGCGTTATTTTCATGCACGACTGCCCTGTTTTAGTCAGCTGGCCTACAGTGCAGGCGGTCAAGAACAGCACCCTTAGGCCACCGTTTCTGGCGCCTATCATATCAGCGTCGTTAACCAGGAAGCGCGACTGGAATGTTCAGCACTGAAAGGTCCCGGAACTGACGCCACCTTTTGGGGACGTATGCGACTAAGCTAGTCAAATGGGTGCGAATATGGCCGTTAGTACCACACGTTAGGTTTTTTAGAGGTGTCAAACTCTGTCCGCCATGTAAGTTGTACTCTGTAAGCACTGAATTCAGGAAATATCGGGGTCGTTCGACACGAGGCGAGAATCGGCAATAAAGTTCAAATAAGCATTGATGTCAGGAAGGCTATCAATGCTATCTACTACCTGTTTACAGGAGGTATTCTGAGGCCTGGATTGAGAACAGTTGGGGATAAGAGTTAGTGGAGAGTTCAGTAGTAATCTGCGATTGGCTGATGACAATGCCTTGCTGTGTAACTTAGATGAGATCAAAACGGCGGGTCTAAAAATTAATGTGTACATAACCAAAGGAATATTCAGAAGTCTCGGAAAAGAAAAGTTTACTATTGCTCGCAAGCCCCAGGAAGTGTTAAGGAAATATCTCCAATTAGGGTAGGTAGCGGCCGTCAATCACGACTTCGAAAGTGAAGTAACGAGAATAATAATAATGGGGTGGAGCGCATATGCTAGGTTCTCTCATATCGTGAATGTCAGTTTAACAATATTCCCTAAGAAAAAATATACAACAGTTGTACTTACCCGTACTCATCTATGGGGTAGAAACGTGGAGGATAACAAAAACGGTTCGGCTTAAGGACAACGCAGAGAGCTACGGAAAGAAAAAATTTGCCCAGGCTTAGCTTGGTTAAGCCAAGAATGCGTTGCATATTGCGCGGTCTTTTTGCACGAGGTATTGCTTGGCGGCACTCGATTTTCTCAGCAGCTTTTCCTCCGTGACGTATGGATGGATGGATGGATAGGAGCGCCCCCTTTGAAACTGAGCGGTGGCAACCGCCACCATGCTCAGCCGTCCTTTTTTGTTTTTTTTTAAAGTTTTTTAAAATTTTTAAAAGTGGTTTGGTGACGTCACCTCACCACGTGACGTGACGTCACCAAACCACGTGACGCCATGTCACGTGGTTTGGTGGCTGCCCGACCGCGCCCAAGGGCTGAACTGAGTGATTGCAATATGCTACGCATAAAAATAAGGAGACACTTTGGCGACTAAAGGGGTGCAAGGCGAAAGCCTGAGTACAGCATTCTGTCACGAATGTGGTTGTGAATGATGATTCAAGCGCCGCCAGCGAATGAAGCGTCCATTGGGTGTCTGCTTGTGTCACTGATGTGTGGTTAAGATGTTAAGCTTCGCCTCTAAGAGTGGAACGCGAAAGCGTCTTGAAACTTTGCCAGGGAGTCCACAGAATCGCCCATAAGGCTCTACGCCTTGCTGGACGGATTGGATTGGTAAACATTTATTGCCTAGAGAGCAGGTTGCAGAGACACGTACTAGATGGCCGCTAGCCCATGGCTGGCGGCGACCTCATTGGCCCGCTCGATCGCCCGTACTTGAACTTTGGGTTCTCAGCTGACCAGCACAGCTTCCCACCGCTCGGGAGAAGGGAGCTGTATCAACTGCGCCGGAGGCGGATCATTTGCGCAGTTCCACAGGTTGTGGTCGTATGTGGCCTTTTCATAACATTTATGGCAATTGGGTCGTACTGGCCAGGGTACATGAGGGCAAGCGCTGCCGGATTTAAAAGGGAGCGTGTTTGCAGTCGGCGCCAGGTAACTTCCTGCGCTTTTGTTAACGATTTGTGGGGAGGGGGATATGCGCGCCTCTCCAACCTAAAGTGATCGGTGATGTCATGAAATGAGATCAACCTGACCCTCGTGAAATTCGGGTCGGAAGCCGCGCTCACTGCCCGGTCGACGAAACCTCGGGCTTGCGCGTGAGCCGCCTCGTTCCCCGGATTAGACGAGTGGGCAGGGACCCAGATCAATTCAACTTCTCTAATCGGAAGGGGGGTGTTGTGAAGGATGCGGAGTGAGGTAGATGTGATACGGCCCCTCGCGAAATTGTGAATGGCTGTTTTGGAGTCGCTGAATATAATATCAGCACGCGTGTTCGCTGTAGCTAAGGCTATCGCCGCTTCCTCCGCAGTCTCGGAGGAGCTGGTTTCTATCGACGCGGCCGCCAACGGGGCGCCGTTCCCGTTCACCGCGACCAGTGCAAACGCTTTTCTCGGGGTTTGTCGGTATTGCGCTGCGTCCACGTACGCCACGTTGTCGTGTCAGCCGTATTAAGGCGGAAGCCTTTAATGTCTCATCGTTGTAAGCCGCAGTTGTCGACAGAAAATGTCACGCTTTTCAATTGGTGGAAACGGTCGTGACGTCACAGTGCGCGAATTTCAAACGGGGCCAATTGCACTTTGGCTAGTAACCGGCTATGTACTCTCGACCACTTAACGCGACCTCTTGCCAAGCTCTTCCCGGCGAATAAAATGTTTTACAATCAATCAATAGTAACCATACAAACAATTGAAGGGATCGTATAGTGATGCTCCAAGTAAGGGACTGAGTTTAGTTAACTGCTTAATTGCCCAATTAGCCTAATTAGCATTACTAGTCAGGCAATATAAATAAATAAAAGCGATTAAGAAATTGGTCGAGCTCAGGAATCGAACCCCGGTCTTCGGCGTGAGAGACGAGCACGCTATCCACTCCGCCATGCCAGCTCGATGGTTTGGAATGAACAAAGGCGCGTCTAAGTGAATACGGTGTCTTCACTCACTCTCATCCTCCTCCATTCCCTTCCGGCGAGGTTTAGGTGTCCACCGACAAATGAGAGACAGATACATTTCCTTTCCTCAAAAACCAATTTACCGACGAGCGAGGCGTAGAACCGAATGGGCGATGGCGTTCTATGGACTCCTTGGCAGCGTTGCAAGACGCTGTCGCGTTCCACTCTTAGGGGCGAAGCTTAAAATCTTAACCACACATCAGTGACCGCACGTTAGGTCAAAAAAGTGCCCCCCTGAATTTTGACGGGTGTCCACCGAGGTATGTGAGACAGTTACTGCGTAATTTCCTTTCTTCAAATACAAATTCATAGCCTAGAATCAGCACAGGCAAACCCCAAATTGCAACCGCAGCAGGTGGCTCACGCTCCCACATCCGACCCCGTAGGTGATCCACGCATGGACACTGAGCAGTCTAAGCGCACGAAGCGTAAAGCACCTCCCCCCTCCTCACAAGCAGACATAGATGCCAAATTCGAGGCAGCTGATACGCGAATGGCCCAATTCGAGGGTGCCCTCCTTCGACTCGCCCCCACCATTGACCGTCTAGTAGAAAGCTGCGCCACAATGGCAGCCAACATCCAAACCCTTCATGCCAGGCTCGATACCCTCACGAATCCCCCGAGGGTGGTGGTGTAAACTTTATTGGCCACGACAAATTACAGGTGGGGGGCAGAGCCCCCCTCATGGCCTGCGGGAGTGGCCCACACAGTGGGTTCCTCCCTTACAAATGGTGTGCCAGACCCTGGAGGGCCAGCCTGTTAGAGGCACTGGTGATGGCGAGTCGTTGGTCTTGGAGTGCTGAACTGGACATCAGCTGTTCCCAGTAAGTGAGTGCCACCTCTGGGGGAGGGGGGTGCGGGTAAGTGGAACAGGTTAGCAGAACATGCAGAAAGTCGCCTGGTTTGCCACATAGTCGACAGGAGGAGGAGAATAGGTCAGGGAAGCGTCCGTGCATGACTATCGGGTATGGGAGTGTGCGAGTTTGAAGCCTGCGCCAGAAAGTTGATTGCGTGGTTGATAGCGAAGGGTGAGGAGGTGCGTATATCTGTCTGTTGGAACGATAGTGTTGTAGGATGTCACTGAAATTTAACAGGCACTCCCCTTCGACGGAGGAGGC